>NC_077228.1:199010168-199274082 GCF_027887165.1 Monodelphis domestica
TTTCCTCCTTCCTGGTCCCCTCGGGTCACCACACAGACCCCCTCCTGCCCCCCCCCCAATTCTCTAGCTCTTTGCTTTGCCCAGCGTGCCGTTTCCCAGATGACCGGCAGAGGGCACCGCCCACCTAGACTCAGTGATGCCAGGCCCTGGTTGGATGGGTTGGGGAGTGGCGGGAGATGAGGAGTGAGCGAGACTTAGAATCCTCTGGGCAGGAGGACCTTGCACCGTGTGGGAAGAGGCGGCCTCCGAGGCCCTCCCACCCTCCTCGGCTATCCTTCGGGAGCGGTGGCTCGGCTACCTTGGGCCTGTCCTCTCACAGAGGCTGGTGAAGGGGGTGGGGGTGGGCGGGCGACCCTGGGGCTCCGCCGGCCCTGACCTTGCCCCCGCCATCCCCCTTCTTCTCTCTGCTCTCCTTCCTAACTCCCGCCTGCCCCCTAAAGTGCTAGAGCCTTCCCTGGGCTGGCCCAGCCCACCCAGTGTTGGGGAACTGGAGAGGAGGCGGCTGGAAGAGGCTTTGGAAGCAGCTAGAGGGGAGGCGAGGGGGGCCCAGCTCCGGGAAGAGCAGCTCCAGGCTGAATGTGAGCGGCTCCAGGGAGAGCTGAAGCAGCTCCAGGAGAGCAGGGCTCAGGTATGCCTCCCGGCGCCTCATCTGACCCTGCCTCTGCCTCCTTTTTTCCAGTTCCTTGGGGGCTTGGGGGTGGCGGTCCGGGGAGGTGGGAGGGGGCGGGAAGCACCTACAGAGAGCTGCCCTTCTGCTAGGTCAGTGGGACTAAACAAGATCTCCGGGGGAGTTTTGATAGGCAGTGGGGGGCATGGCGGTGGGGTATCCTGTCCCGGAGATGGGATCTGAAGTGGTGCAGGCTCCAGTGAGGTCTCACTTCTTGAGTTTTTTAAATTTAATTTATATTTCAATGAATGAAAAGGCCACCTCTTTCTCCCACCTTCTCTACCCTATCCCATTCCCTACTGAAAAAGAGGGAAAAACAAACCCGTGTAATAACCATACATACTCAAGCAAAATGACTTCCACATTGGCCATGTCCCCCCAAGAGGATGTCTCAATCTGTACTGAGCGCCTGCCACATTTCTGTCAGGAGATGGAGTCCTCTGGCATCCTGGTTGGCCATTGCACTGGTCAGAGGAGTCTTAAAAGTCTTTCAAAGTCATTTGCCTTTGCCCAGCGGTTATTCTTGTAGAACTGCTCCCACCTCTCCAGGGTCTCTCATCTTTGGACTTCTCTCTCTTAGGATTTGGCGTCCAACCAATCGGAGCGGGATATGGCATGGGTAAAGAGAGTCGGAGATGACCAGTAAGTGTCCCCTCCCCATCCTTCCTTTGACCTTTGATTCCATAATGATGAAGATGGGGGCGCAGGGATTGGCCCTGTGATTGCATTATTGCTAAGGAGAATTACCTGAAGAAGTCTTCATTACGGGGGTCTTAGGGGGTGACTTGGGTGGGGGACCCCGAGGAATTAATGACCCGTCCAGGGCTGCACAGCTGGGCCAGGGGCAGGTCTTTCTGACTATCCATGTACCGTTTCCTGCTTCTTTGTCATCATCGCCATCACTTATATAATACTGTAATATATTCAAGCCAATTCATAGGGTCTCGTTGAGTGCCAACAGCTGCCTATTAGAGCTGGTATGATCTGTATTGTACAAGGGAGTAGACGGAGAGCCCCCAAGGCGAAGACTCGCCCAGTGACGCCTAGGCCGCTCGGAGTCAGGGATGGAAGTCAAGCTCGGGTCTCCTGCCTCTCCAGACAGGCTGAAGCTCTGCCCCGCTGCCCCAGCTGGCAGGGAGCGCTTTAGGTTCTCTCAGGTGGCTCGTTCTCCCTGTGGTTTCTCTCTGGTGGGGTGGAGTTCAGGGGTGAGGAAGTTCCCCTGATTCTCTCCGGCCCAAGCCGGGCTCCTCTGACGGAGGAGCCGTGGTTGCTGCTGGGTGAATTGTCTGGCTGCTCTGGCCCTCCATTTCTCATAGGCACCAGGGAGAGGCAGCCCAGCCCCTTCTTCCTTCCCTGGCAAGGACAGAGGGGTTGGGGCCAAGTGTGATCGTTCTTAGGGTTCTCTTTTCTCTGCTTCTTTGAAGAATTTCCCTTCTGGATGGGGGATGGGCATTTAAAAATTGGAGGTTCTTGGAAAAAAGGCAGAAGCTTCCCTTGTATCACACAGCAAATAGGGTAGCATTCCAGGGGGATATACTGAAAGCCCCCCAAAGTGAAGGCTTGCCCAGTGACATACTGGTAGCTTTGAGTCAGAGATGGAAGTCAGGCAGGCAAACCAGGCAGCTAGGTAGCACAGTGGGTAGAGCACTAGGCCTGGAGTCAGGAGGTCCTGAGTTCAAATTTGACCTCAGACCCTTCCTAGCTGGGTGGCCCTGGGCAAGTCACTTAACCCCCATTACCTAGCCTCTTTTGCCTTGGAAGCAATATAGAGTATTGATTCTAAGACAGAAGGTAAGAGTCTTTTAAAAAGCCTAGCTAATAGGTAGGATCATGAAACCCTTCTCTGGACCTGGGGGAAAGGGATCAATACCCAGCAGCAGCTTTAGAAGACCCACCCCCACATCCTCACCCCCACAAACGGCCTCGTGTTTGTACTCCACCCCGACTTCCAGTTTCTATCAAATAATGTGGCCTCTGCCCAGAAAGGGGTCTGGAATGAGAATGCCAAGACCTGGCTCCTGCCACTGTCTCTGTGTGGCGTTGGGCCAGTCACTCCCCACTCTCTGAGGCCTCCGTTTCCCCAGCTGTAGAACGAGGGAGCCAGACTGGGTGACTCCTGAAGCCCTTTCCAGCTCTGAGGTTCTCCACCCTTCGTTCTAAGGTCCCTCCTTTGCTTTGCCATTGGAGGATATGGAGTTGCCTTGGAGATAAAGGAGAAAGATGGTTCCGGGCCGGCTATGAATGTGGGGCTCTGGCTATTGAGTGTCCCTTCCTTCTCCCTCTCCCTGCCCACTCCCCTAAGGCCTCTCTAGCCTAGTAAGACTCTTCCACTTCATCTAGTGCCGGCAACTAGAATCCAAAGGGGGATCGAAGGGTGCCAGGCTGGGCTCCGTTGCTGAGATGCTGAATCCATTGACTCACATTTTGGGGCCCACCTCAGGGGCTAAGGCCAGGGTCAATAAGCCCTTAGAGCAGCCCAGCTCCATGGGAGGGTGTCAGATGTCTAGTGGCTACTGCCCAAATGTGTCTGTGAGAGAGAAAATTCATTTTTTAATTGTACGGATGAAGGTCAGATCTGGATTGTGTAACCTTTTAAAGAAGAAATGAACAGACCCTAGTGTATGACCCTGGGCAAGTCACTTAACCCCCATTACCTACCCTGATCTCTTCTGCCTTGGAAACAATACACAGTATTGCAAATTAAAAAAAAAATTTAAGGAAAAAAGAAAGAAAAATGTTTTAAAAATATTCTGGAATAGGATTTTTAAAAGAGATTGTATGTATGTATATGTATATATGTGTATACAGACATATGTATAATACTTTAAAAGTTTTTATATAGACTTTTAATATATAAGTATATATAGAAGGATCAGGTGATATCTCCCTCTTACTGTCTCTGGGTCTGGGTATTAGAAGACCTGGTTTTTCTGGACTTCACTAATTAAATTACCATAACTAACCATAGTAATTTATTGTGTGACCCTGGGCCAGTCATGTCCTCTTTTAGGCTCTCAATGTCTCCAACTGTAGAATGTGGCAGTTAGACTAAAAGACCTCTATCTAAAGCCCCTTCCTGCTTTGGCACTCTGTGTCCTGCGTTCTAGGGTCCATTACGGTCCCGATGCTTTGTTTTTAAAGTTCTCTTGCAGCTCTGACATGCCATGTTCTATATTCTAGGGTCCTTTCTAGCTGTGGCGTTATGTGGTCCTAGCTCCCTCCTAACCTGCTAGCTTATGATCCTCTAAATTAATGCACTATGATGGGAAGTCACCATAATATTTCTGTATTACTTCTGGAAAGCGCTTATAATACATGTGGGTGGTGTGTCTAGGAACTAGAGTGAAGGCTCTGAGGATCTCAGATCTTACCTAACCTTTTTCTATCATCTGCAATAGAAGTTTATGTTCCCCAAGGAAAAGAGGGAAAACTTGGCCCTGAGGGGCAGTGTGGGACCTAAGGGAACCAAGGGAAAGGCAAGAGGAGGAGGAAGAGGAAGAAGAGAGGAAGAAAGAGGGGGAAGAAGAGGAAAAGGGGGGAGGAGGAAAGAATGACTACTGGGACTTCTATGCCAGTGGAGAGGATATTGCTGATGGATGTTGAACACTAGGGTTGCCAACCAGCTTGGTTTGGCTTTTTTTTTCCCCCAAAGTAAAGACAATTATGACTAGATTGTTTTTTTTTTTTAAACCCTTCTGTCTTGGAATCAATACTGTAAGGGTAAGGACTAGGCAATGGGGGTTAAGTGACTTGCCCAGGGCCACACAGCTGGGAAGTGTCTGAGGCCATATTTGAACCCAGGTCCTCCTGTCTCTAGGCCTGACTCTCAATCCAGCTGCCCCCAACTAGATTGCTTTTATGAGGAGGCAGAGTGTGGTGAAGAGGGAAAAACATCCCCTCATACATAATTAGAACACCCGAGTTTGATGTGACTTGGGGCGAGTTATTCCTCCTCCCTGGGTAAAGAGTTGAAGACCCTGTCTAAATTCCCTTCTAACTCAAAACCCTATGATATGAAGGAAGCAAAGCATCCTGGGTTTGGTTGGAGATGCTAACTCGGGTCCGTCTGATGTTTTACACTTCTGCCTGATTCTTTTCCTAATGATTTCAGTGACCTTAGCACATATGCAGGAAGGAGAGAGGTTCTGGGGCTGGGACCATAGCTGGGGCTCTGCTCACAGCACAGGGAGGACTACTGGGTTGGCTTATTTTAGCTAAAAGAGCCTAACATACGGACTTACTGGCCTGAGAGACTGGTTGCCAACCCCTGGACTAGACGGTCTCTAAGCAGAAGCATCATGGATTGTGATGGGGCAAGTCCAGAGTGGTTTTGTGGTTAACTTCCAGGGTGATGACTTCTCACTGGACCTCAGTTCCCTTCAGTGTAGGAGAAAGGAAACGGCAATAGAGGAAGGCCAAGGCCTCTCTTTCACCCCAGGAGACAATTCCTCTCTTCCTCCCCACCCACACAGGGACACACACACTGCCTGAATATCACGGACTTCTTTCTCTCTGCTTTTCTGGGCTCACTGGGGACAGAGATGCTCTTGTCAGCATTGTTCGGGTCCATTTCTCCCTCCTCATCTCTCACCAGCCTTCCTCCTTCTCTCACAAGGCAGTTTTCTACTTTCCACTCCTTCTCTGCCCCTCTGGGATAGGGTGTGGGAGAGCCTTGTACTTGAGCTAACCCCATGTATGCATCCCCTCTTTGCCCCACAGTTCTCAGGGGCCCTGAAAGGGGTGGGCAGCCCCAAGATGACAAGAGTTAGCCCTGAGAGGAAGTCTTGTTGACTCTTCACTCCTCCAGGTACTTTTCTTCACTTAAAAACCCAGCTCCTTTTGATAACTTACTCCTTCCCCATCTTTCCTTATTGACTTTCCCCCTTCTCATCCCTTGGGGACTTAAGACTCAAGCCCAGATGGACCCTGAGCCCCTTCTCTCCCTCCCTATTCCTCACTCCCCAGCTCCCTTTTCCTTGAGGTCTTCAAGCCCATGGAGTCTCTACCATCCATCCAGGACATCACCTTAGAGTTGGAAGGTACCTCCAGGCCATAAAATTCAGCCTTCTAGTTGATGCAGGAATCCCCTCTATGTTCTAGAGCTTCAGAGAGCTACCAGCTTCACTATCCATTCCATTGCTGGACAGCTCTGATTGTGGGAAACACTTTCCCTTTATGGAGCCCAAGTATGCCTAATTGAATTTTTATTGATATATTTTATTCCTGCATTGTCTTTATTTCCAAATAGATCTCTCCCCTGCCCATTGAGGCATTCCTTATAACAAAGATTAACAAGTAAAGAGGCAATGGATGGAGAGCCAGGCCTAGGTATGGGAAGTCCTGGGTTCAAATCTGGCCTCAGACACTTTCTAACTATGTGACCCTGGGCAAGTCCCTTAACCCCCATTGCCCTTACCACTCTTCTGTCTTAGAACCAACACACAGTATTGGTTCTAAGACAGAAAGTAAGGATTAAAAAATAAAGTAAAGAGGCAAAAAAAAAATTCAGTAAAACCAAGGAACCCAGCCACAGAGTTTGATGGGACATGTGATGTTCCCCGTCCATAATCCCCCACCTCTACAAAGAGGTGAGAAGGGTGTATTTTATATAGTGTTCTCTTGTGTCAAACTTGGTCATTCCAATTACACAGAGTTCATTTTGGGTTTTTAGTTCATTCTATTTATATTGTAATCACTGTGGGTGTTATTTTTCTGGTTCTACTTTATTTCACATTATTCTCTATATTATCTTGTACTCTTCATATCCCTTGTTTATTACGGTGCCATATTTGCTCCGCATTTCCCCAGTGAAGGGGAACCTATTTCGTTTCCAGTTGTTTGCTACCACAAAAAGCTTATTCCACATAATGACCCTTTAAACATGGGAAATCTGCTGTTGTGAACCCCTTAGGACCCCCCTTTTCCAAGTTAAACTCAACCAGTTATTTTGGATCTCAAGTCAGGAAGACCTGAGTTCAAATCCAGTCTGATACTTCCTAGCTATGTGACCTTGGACAAGCCATTTAAATTTTATTTGCTTCTGTTTCCTCACTGTAAAGTGGGAATAATAATAGTGGCTGCCTCTCAGGGTTGTTATAAGGATAAACTGAGATAATATTTGTTTAGTACTTAGCACAGAGAATTGGCACATAGTAGGCGTTTAATAAATGCTTGATCCCACTCTCCTGTCCTGGCCAGCTCCATCTGTTGTCAATCTCTCTTCTAAAATGTGGGACCCAGAATTGAACAAAACACACCAGATGGGTTCTGATCAAATGGGATAAT
This sequence comes from Monodelphis domestica, assembly GCF_027887165.1. Taxonomy (NCBI): domain Eukaryota; kingdom Metazoa; phylum Chordata; class Mammalia; order Didelphimorphia; family Didelphidae; genus Monodelphis; species Monodelphis domestica. Next base: position 199,017,121 of record NC_077228.1, read on the forward strand.
GTTTGTAAAGTGCTTAGCACCATGCCTGGTACCTAGTAGTTGATTAATCCTACCCTTCCCTTCCTCCTCTGGCCAGGGTAGTAGATGACAGAAAGATCTCTCCCTTTCTCAGGACACTCTGCTTCTATTAGCGAAGCCTAAGGATGAATTCACCCTTTCTTTGGATGGCAGAATCTGGATTATAGAGGCAGTAGGTTATTCAGGCTGTAGATTATCTCCAATATAAATTCTTCCTTCCAAGTTTAGGAGTCATTAGACTTTGAGAGGAAGACCCAGGAATGAGATGAGAAGCCCCCAAATTCTTCAAACTTCTTGATATCTCATAAGATAGAACCATAGATCAGAGTCCAAGGTTATAAGCCTAGGAGAAGGGTCTTTCTAAATGGGAGTGAAGGGGACAGCTAAGTGGCTCAGCGGATTGAGAGCTAGGCCTAGAGATAGATGGGAGGTCCTGAGTTCAAATTTGACTTCAGATACTTCCTAGCTTTGTGGTCTTGGACAAGTCACTTAAACCCAGTTATCTAGTCCTTAACGCTCTGCTGCCTTGGAACCAATATAAAGTATTGATTCTAAGATGGAAGTTAAGGGTTTTTAAAAAAATAAATAAATGAACGAGAGTGAAGATTTCTTCTGTTGTCAATCTCCTTTGCTCTCTGAAAAGTGGTTTTAGGCATCTCAAGGCATGAAGAGGGAAGGGCCTCAGGTTTAGGGATGGAGGCTGATCTGAAATGACTGCCTTTGCCTTGCCCCTGTAGTCAAGGCTCAGGGTTCTGATCTCTGCCCCTTCTGACCACTACTTATGGCTTCACCTTCTCCTTCACCCACAAGTCTCTGCATGGGCTGTGGTTGTTTATCGGAGGAGAAGTGTGAAGTCCATAAAAGAAGATGGAAACTCTGTCTCAGGTGGAGGCCGAGACAGTAGTGTCAGGTCAGACCTGAACTCAGAGACTTGCCTTCCTTCCAAGTCTTATCCTTGGCCCCTAGAGCTTCTGTTGCTATTCCATTCATTCCTTCTCCCGTGCCTTCACCATATTGGGGGCCAGGGAGATTGAGGGGGTAGAATGGGTGCATTATGGTTCAAGTTGCAGTGAATTGGGAACTTTTTGAACTTTAGCCATTAACCCTTTCCCTACTACTATCAGAGGAATGGAGATGTCACCTAATTCTGTCTCCCTGGATGGAAAACTCACTGAAGGATCCCCTCATATTTGACCCCAGATGACTATGTAATTGATTTTTTAGTTGATTTGTCTAGATTTAATAGCTACCATGCCAAAATATGCCTCTATCCCTTCTTACTTTAGGGTCCCTTCTGATTCTTTATCCCACCCTCTACCTAGGTGCCTAACAGCCAAGGCCCTGGTTGGAAAAGTGAGCAAGCGGGATCTTAGAAGGAAGCAGAGTCTCTAAGGGCAAGCAGAATAGTCTTTGGAGGTCTCTTAGATCCTGAGGGATCCTCTATGGAATTTCCTAGTTTGGCTGTACTGAATAAGGCTTTCTGGAGGAAAAGTAAGGAATTGTGTTAGGCTGGAAGGAAAGGAAAGGTTTCTCCTTGACCTGAGATTCTAGGAACCACCTGCTGGAGTTGGAGGGGGAAGGAGGTGGGAGGGGAAGAGAGTGTAGGGGGAAAGAAGCACCCCAGAGGAAGTGGTTGCAATGCTTAGACTTCCTCCTTCTTCTCTTCCTCCTCCTCCTCCTCCTCCCCCCCTCTCCCCCTGGCCCTTCAACCTCAAAGGCCGCTCCACTGCCTTGGTGACCAGCCCCCTCCTTTGGTGGGGTAGGAAGGGCAAGGGTAGGTGTGGCTGCATCAGTGGTGGAAAGTTTGGTCTATTGTTCCTTTTATCCCCAGGGTGGGGTGACCCAAGGGCAGCAGTGGTGATGGGCTATAGACATGGGTATCAACAAGTCACTATTCTTGAACTTGACCCTAACCTGAATTCTCATCTCAACTCTAAATCTGAACTTCACTCTTGACCTTAATTCTGAGTCTGACCCTATTGATCCTAATTTTGATCTTGGTGGTACTTCACTGATACAAATTCTTAACTAGTCCTTGACACTAGTCCTTCTCCTAATCCTTGTTTGAATTCTACCCTTTATGCTAAATTTGACTGATGCAACTCTAATCCCAATCTTAGCTCTAATAGTTCTGAAAAGATCTAGCACACATTCCTGTGTACAAGCTAAGTGTCCAATGGTATAGCCTGGTGTGGTGGAAGGTGACTAGAACTTAGGCTAAGAAACCTGGGTTCTAGGCCAGTTCTGCCATTTATAGCTGAACATGGCAAGGCATGTCCCCTCCTTAAGCACTCAGAAGAGTATATCCCCTTCTGTGTAGTGGAGAGAATAATACAAAATGCTGTTTTGTATTAAAGCAGAGGAAAATGAAACCATTGGGCGTCTCCGAGGTCCCTTCCAGATCTAAAGTTCATGGTCCTCTGAAGTAATTGATCCAACGTCACATAGCTATCAATGGCAGAGACCCCATTAGCCTGTTCTTATTCCTATTTCAATTTGTTATGCCTTGCTTGTGCCCCAATGGGAAGATGAACCAGAAAATCTCTTGATGTCCTGTCCATTGCTAAAATCTACAATTTGATGATTTGATGAAATATTTTTTGCATCAGTGAATGAATTGATGCATAATTTATTTATTCATTCAATGGCTCAGATACCTGCAGATGGAGCCCCTTACCAGCCCCACTTTCTGGCCTCTGGGTCTTTTGGACATGTTTACTCTGTTGAATCCCTTTTCAGGGACTGAGATGGTTTCAACCTTTCTGGGTCTCCACATACCCATTTAGATGGCACCTTTTCTTCTCTCTCTCATATGTGTGGGAACTTGTGCTGTGGATGCAAAGTCCTCTAAGGTCTCTCTACCCCTGGGGTTCTTCCCATCCATTCATCCATCCATCCATCCATCCATCCATCCATCTATACAGCCATATCCTTCTCCTTTTCTTCCTCTTCTTCCAATTTCTATTTGTTTTCCTTTAGTCCCTTGCTCTCCCCTGAACCAGTCCAGTACTTCTTGCTTCCAGGGTTCCTCTTGAATACAGAAGGGTAGTGGGTAAGCACTGTCAATGTTACCCAGGCCTTAGAGTGAGGAGAACCTGGATTTGAGTTATGCCTCCAACACTTATGACCTTTCTGTGTGTGTACACGCTTTCACTTGTAAAATGAGAATGATTGTGCCTTTCTTACATTGTGTTTTACAATTCTTAAAGTGTTCTATAAATGGTGACAATTATTATTATCGTTATCATTTTCATTATTGGGCCAAACAAAAGCAGGTGGAGCAAATGTGAATTTGGAATCAGAGGTCCTCCCATTTAAACCTGGTTCGGTTGCTGATTAGCTGTGACCTTGGGCAATCCACTTTGCCACAATCAGTTTCATTATCTATAAAATTGGGGGCTGAACTAGATGACTTCTAAGGACTCCCTGAGGGCTAAATCAAGGATTTTGGGATCTTACATTTCTGCCCTTTCCTTTCTAAATTTAATTTAACAAAGACTTATTAAGTATCTACTATGTATAAGGCACTGGGAATACACTGATGAAAAAAGGTCATCCCGGCCTTCAAGGAGCTTTTATTTCAGAAGCAGTCATATATACCCACGTATAACGATGGTGCTGGAGAAAATGTGATAAAAGCAATGGAGAGAATTCAATAGAGCATAGAAAAGAAGGTTGAGGAGATAGATAACTTCCCAAACTGCTTTGATGAGGAAGAAAGAGAAATAGCACTTAAGTGTAGGCCAGAACTTCAGGAAACAGTGTGTATTTGTGTAAATCTTTCTGAGTATTTATGAGTTTTAGTTTTGTTTTGTTTTTCCACTGAATTTGCAGTGTTTCCAACATGAGTCATGTTGCTTCTTGGTTTCTTCCAGGGGGCACAGCATGGCTTGACCTCTCAACGCTGGCCTTGTTGGACATCTGGGGGCAAAGCCCTGGGAGGGAAAGGAGGTGTTTGTTTGGAGCAGTAAGGGTGTGAGGAGGAGGACTTCCTTAGAGGCCAACCGGAATTTGCATGGGAAAGGTCTATGGGAACCAGCACTGTGGACAGAGAATTGCAATAGCTTTTGTCTCAGTCAGTTCCCACTGCCCTCAGAATCCCTGGGAAGAGCTCTCTTCCCTGCCTCCTCCCATTAAGGCTTCACTTTCCCAATCCAGTTTCCACCCCATGGTTCATCCCAGCCAGGAATTCTGGCCTCATCTCTCCCTTTCTGCCTTCCCTCATCCTCTTTCTGACACAGAGGGGTGACAGCACTCAACTCCACTCCTAGGTCGTGTTGTGACTGGCAGGAGCAGTGTTGGGAGGGGATGGAGAGGAAGGGAGAGGTGATAGGAACCCGGGAATTAGACTGTCAGGTGAAGAAACAGAGGTACACTGGGAGACTGCTGAGACCCTGGGGTGGGAGGTGGGTGTGAAGGCGCCGACCTGTATCTGTCACCTGGAATCTCAGCAGCCAGGAGAGCGGCAGAGAGGACTGTTGGATGTTTGGGCTGTTGAAGAGATTTAGTCCAATCCCTTTATTTTGCAGCAAGAAGAAACTGAGACCCCTTGTGAGTTCCTTGGGGTTAGGAACTGTCTTTTTTTTTAACCCTTACCTTCTGTCTTAGAATCAGTACTAAGTATCAGTTCCAAGGCAGAAGAGTGGTAAGGGCTAGGCAATGGGGGTCAAGTGACTTGTCCAGGGTCACACAGCTGGGAAGTGTCGGAGGTCAGGTTTGAATTTAGAACCTTTCAGCTCTAGGCCTGGCTCTCATTTCACTGAATCACCTAGCTGCCCACAGTCACTTTCTTTTGCTTGCTCTTAGCATAGTGCCTGACACATAGTAGTCACTTAAATGCTTGTTCTTATTTAGTCTTATCTGATTCTTTGTAACCCTACAAGGGTTTTCTTGGCAGAGATGTTGGAATGGTTTGCCATTTCCTTCTCCAGCTCATTTTACCAAGGAGGAATTGAGGCAAACAGGGTTAAGTGACTTGCCTAGGGTCACTGCCTTAGACCACCAAGTTGGGTGGCCCCTTTCTAGCAACAGAATTCTGTGGGGGCAGAGCTGGTTTCTTTTGGGACTCAATCTCCTCACTCCCCCTTCCCCTGCAGAGAAATGAATTGAATGAGTTAAAAATAATTCTGCTGGGTGAGGGGGTGTTGTCCCTAACCACCCCCAGGCTCCTCCACCAACCCAGCAAGTAAGCAGCTCAGTCATTCTTTGTCTCTGGTAGCCCAGCTTTTCCTGCCTTCTGAAGCCCTAACCTCATCCACTTCCCCTCCTTGAGTGGTCACACACACACACACTCACACAATCTCTCTCTCTCTCTCTCTCTCTCTCTCTCTCTCTCTCTCTCTCTCTCTCTCTCTCTCTCACACACACACACACACACACACACACACACACTCCATTCTGTCTCTCCCTCTTTTTTCCTCAGGCACACATTCACATACACACACCCACTCATATTCACAAGCATACACATTAATCCAGTGTTACACCCACACCCACAGGCTCATTTACCTCCCCAAGTCCCCATCTCAGCATCCAATTTGGGTCATGTTACCCTTGCCTTGGATTTTGCTCCCAGGTCAGTTTCCAGGGGTCCAGGTCCTCATTGAAATCAGTTCAGGGGGCTGTAATCTTTGAGTTTACAAATCACTTTACATACACCATCTCATTTTATACTTACAATAGCTCGGGGAGTCAAATGTCACAGATACTATTAGACCCATTTTGTAGATGAGGAAACTGAATCTCAGAGAAATCACACATTGAACAAATGCTAGCCCAAGGCTTTTTGACTCAAGTCCAGTAGTTTATCCACTCCCCATGTGCCTCACTATCACGATGTCTCTTACTTCTGTGCACTTGAGACAATGTTTGGTTTGGGTTTTCCCCTTGAACTTATTCACAAAGCAAAGAAAACTGGCAAATTCACAAAATATATACGAGGGTGAGGGTGTTGGAGATGCATATAGATAGTTCTGGAGAAGACTCTTGGACAGTCCTTTGGACAGCAAGGAAATCAAATCAGTCAATACTTAAAGAAATTAATTCAAACCATTCGTTGGAAGGGCAGATGCTGAAGGAGAAGCTTAACTACTTGGCCACATGATGAGAAGACATGATTCACTGGAATTCCTAGTCTTCCCATAAGGGCTAAACTGTGTCTCTGTGACCCATCAACTGGCCTTTCTCCCCATAATTTTTTTAGTTGATTATTTTTAATTAACATGTTCTAAAAAGATTTTTATCTAAGTAAGAAGACCACAATGTTGGGAAAAATTGAAGGCAAAAGGAAAGAGGGAAAGGCAGAGAATGAAAAGGCTAGATAATGTCATGGAAGCAATGAGCATTAGCCTGGACAGACTTTAGGAGAGAGTGGAGGATAGAAGGGCCATGGGGTCACAGAGAGTTGGACATGACTGAGTGACTGAACGGAAACAACGGAAAGCTGATTCTGTCCAGCATAGACTAGACAAGCTCTTAATTCTTATCTAACTACAGATCTCCTGGCTGAAGTGCTAGCTATTTAGAGGCAGTGTTCTATGGTGGAAGTCACACTTGTCTGTTATAGGACATAGATTGAGAGAAAGAAGGATCTTTAGAGGTCACTGAGTCTATTCCCTTAATTTTATAGTTGAGGAAACTGAGTCACAGAGTTTGAGAAACATGCACAGAGGGGCAGCTAGGTGGCACAGTGCCAAGCCTGGAGGGAGTTGGGATAACTGGGCTTTAAATCTGGCCTGAGATACTTTCTAGCATGTGACTCTGGGCAAGTCACTTAACCCTGTTTGCTTAGCTATTGCTGTTCTTCTGTTTCAGAGTTGTTACCAACATAGAAAATAAGAATGAAAGAGACAGACAGACAGGATCATACAGTATAGTGTCTGAGACAGGTCAAGTGCCCTAACCATTGAAAATATTTTGACTCGGGTATTTTTGGTTAGCTATGTGATTCTGGTTCAGAGGCAGTATGGTACAGTGGATAGAGAACAAGACATAGAATCAGAAAGACTTTGATTCAAATTCTGCCTACTTCCAAGATGTATAACTAGAAATGCCATTCAATCAGTTATACCTGCTGTTATAGGTGAGTCACAGATCCTTGACATATTGATGTCATTTTAATCCCTCTGAATCTCAGTTTCTCCATCTGTAAAATGGAGATAAGAATATTTTCATAGCTTGTGAGGAAAGTGACATGTGAACTTTAAAAAGAACCATAGGAATGTAAGCTATTATTTATTATATGATTTTCTTAACCTCTAGAACATTTCAGTCCTTTCTGAGAATGCTTTTAATCCATGCCAGGATTTATTTCTAAAATCTTACAAGGCTGTTTAATCCTTCCTTTCCCCTAACCCCCTTCCCAGCAGTCATTCATCTTACTTTCCTAGTCTTTCCATAAAGGCTGTGACTTAGGTAAAGTTTAGATTCCAAAGGGATTTTGTCTCTCTCAATTGGCCTCTCTCCCCATAATTTTTTAGTTTATTATTTTTATTTTTAATTAATATGCACTAATAAAATATATATCAATGCCCCAGTTGATCAAGTTCAATTTAAAAAACAAAGCCTTTAATACATAGCAACATAGTTTGGTGGGGAAAACTCCTACGTGAGCCATCTTGGAAAATATCTTTCTGTATCCTCTTTAGAAGGAGATGACTGTCAGGTTTGATCTTCATTCTTTTGGACTCATGGTTGGTTTATCACTGGGTTGGTCAGAGTTTTTCAAGGTCATTTAAAGTTGCTTTTCTCAATAATGTTGGCATGATATACAATTGTTCTCCTAGTTTTGCTCATCTAGTTCTCCATCAGATTCTAGAGATCTTTCCAATTTCCTCTGAAGCTGTCCATTTGTTTAATCTTTTCTCATGGTCCAGTAACATTCCATTAATTCATATGGCATGCTGATTTCTTTTTAGTTATTCTCCAATAGGAAGACATACCTTTAGTCACTATTTTTTGGCTACTACCAAAAGAACAGCTTATACATATTTTTGGACATAATAAATCCATTTCATCTTTCTACAACTTTTTGAGGTATGAGCCTACTACCCATATAGCTGGGCTAGAGGGTATGTAATACTCAGTTTGGTAACATTCTGGGCATAGTTCCAAACTGCTTTATAGAGTGGCTGAGTCAATTCACATATACCAACAATGCCTGGTGTGCCCGTTTTCCTACAACCCCTCCAGCATTTGTCATTTCCCTCTTTTGTCAACTTTGCCAGTCTGATAGGTGTTAAGTTAGAAACTCAAATTTGCTTTAATATGCATTTCTCATAAGCAGAACTGGGAGAACATTGTACACAATAACAGCAATATTGGATGATGATTATCTGTGAAAACTTGGCTACTCTCAGCAATGGGACAATCCTGAAAGACTTATGACGGGGAATGCTCTCCACCTCCAGAGAAAGAACTGTTGGAGTTGTCTTTCACATCAGTATATTTATGGTTTTATTTTGGGGGTTTGGTTATGTATGAGTTTGCTCTTACAACAATGTCCAGTGTGGAATTATATTTTACATGACAATAAAAATAAACAAAATAAATGACTGAGGAACCAGTGCAGCTAGATGACTCAATAAATTGAGTATAGCCTGGAGGCAGGAGGTTCTGGGTTCAAATATGGCCTCAGATACTTCTTAGCTATGTGGCCCTGGGCAAGTCACTTAACCCCATTTGCTTAGCCCTTGCCCTTCTGTCTTAGAGTTGCTACTAAGAAAGAAAATAAAGGCTTTAAAAAATTATTGAGGACCAAATTGGGGGTTTGTTCATGTGGATAATATCTACTAATATTTGTCATACTAAAATTTAAAACTAATATAAATTTTAAAATAAAAATGCATTTCTCTAATTATTAGTGATTCTGAGCATTTTTTTCATATTGTAGATTGCTTCTTTTGAAAACTGTCCTTTGACCATTTATCTGTTAGAGATTCCCACCACTTTTTCATGTTCCAATCCTGGCTTCTAGGTTTAATTGCTACACATTGAATGAGTTATTTCCCATCTCTGAGCTTGTTTTCTCATTGTTAAAAGGAAGGAATTGGGTTGGATGATCTTTTATGATCTCTTCTAGCCAGGCTTTAATTGGGAATTTTTTCAACTAGGGCAAAAGTTGTGGAGGGGGCAGTGAATAGGCTGATGGGGGATTGTGGGCTGGGCCCAATTAAGGATACAGGATGGGTGGGTGTCTGCTTTGGACCCAGCTCTCTTCCTCTCTCCTGGTTCCCCACTTTGGGGCTGTAATCAACCGAAGGTCAAAAATTATAAGAAAGGGATCTCTAGACCGCTATGGGGAAGATACACCTGCCTGCCCTGGTGCTGATGCCTGAGTCAGAGCCTTGCCTGCCCTTTCCTGGTTACAGTTTGACCCTCCAGCTCTAAATCCTAGTGATCATAGGGAATATGCAAGACCGTGGCAGGGCTCTATCCCTAATTTTTGCGTGTTCCATAGGGTTAACTTGGCTCTGGCCTACACAGAACTGACTGAGGAACTGGGCCGGCTCCGGGAGCTAAGTTCCCTTCAGGGGCGGATCCTGAGGACCTTGCTACAGGAACAAGCCCAGAGGAGTGGTGAGCAGGGCTTGGGTGAGGATGAGGCGGGGCGGGATGAGAGAGACAGGACTAAGGGCTCTGCTAGGTCCTGAGGGGTCATGGCAACCACAGTGAAACACATGCCTCCCCTGCATGCTGAGGTCCTTCCATTCCCCAAGGGTGGGGAAGCTGGCTCCTTATAAACACAATGTGCTCCGCTTTCCTGAGGCCTGATTTCCCCCTTATGCCCCCATTTCACCCTCTTTTGCCTTCCAGGCCAAAGACACTCCCCTCTCTCCCGGGGTCACTCTCCATCTCCACAGTGCCCTTCACCATCCCCGCCAGCCCGGGCTCCCCCACCCGGGCCCCAATGTCAGTCCCCGGTCCCCCAGCGCCGCTCCCCTGTTCCTCCTGTACCCCCGTGCCCTTCGCCCCAACAGCGCCGCTCCCCTGCCTCACCATCCTGTCCGTCACCTGCCCATCAGCGCCGCTCCCCTGTGCCCCTGCCGCCCCCTCCGCCATGTCAGTCTCCCGCCCCTCAGCGCCGCTCCCCTGTGCACCTCCCCTGCCCAGCTCCCCAGCCGCGGCCCCCACCAGGGGAGAGGACTCTGGTGGAGCTGGCCTATGCCAAGCCACCCAGTCACCACGTGAAGGCTGGCTTCCAGGGGCGCCGGAGCTACTCCGAGATGGCTGATGGGGCGGGCTACGCAGGAGCTGTCCCCTGGCTTCAGGCGGAGGCCTCCACGCTGCCCAAGCCCCGGCCCTACGGCGGGGAGCTCTACAGCCCCAGCCAGCCTCTCAGTCCCCGAAGCACCTTTGAAGGCATCCGGCTTCGGTTCGAGAAGCAGTCTTCAGAAGAGGAAGAGTGGGCTGTGCCCAGCCCCCCCAGCCCAGAGGCGGGCACCATCCGATGCGCTTCTTTCTGTGCCGGTTTCCCAATCCCTGAGACGCCCACTGCTGCCTACACCCACGCAGAACATGCCCAGTCCTGGCCGTCCATTAATGTGAGTGAGTGCCCAGGGACTCCAGCAGGGCAGGGGTGGGTGGGGATAGAGCCGTCCAAGGGCCCCTGACACGCCTGAAGTTGCCCAACCTTCCTTCTGGGGAGCTCAGTCTTCTCCCAACCCATCTGCAAACCCAATTCAAGGCATTTTGGATGACAAACATTTGAATGCCAGCTCTGTGCCGGGCTTTAAGCCACAAAATTAAAAATGCCCCCGCCCCCCCCCCCCATAGTGTGTTAGAGATCACATGGATATTATACTGGCAGGGAACAGCAGAGAACCCATTGTTAAACAGGAAGATCCTGGCAGTAGCAGCAAAAGGTGGCGCCTGAGTTGGGCCTTGAAAGAACAAGTATTTATTGTTGCTCAGTCTTTTTCAGTCATGTTTCTTTGTGACCCCATTTGGGGTTTTCTTAGAAAAGATATTGGAATGGTTCGCCATTTCCTTCTCCTGCTCATTTGACAAATAGGGAAACTGAGGCCAAAAGAATTAAGTGACATGCCCAGGGTCTCACATCTAGTATTCTGAGGCCAGATTTGAATGCAGGAAGATGAGTCATCCTGATGCTAGACCTGGTGCTCTAACCACTAGGAAAACTAACTGCTCCGAGAATTTAAGTGTCCACTATATGCTAAAAGCTTTATAAATATCTCATTAGATCTTCATGGTAATTCTGGGAGGTAGGTGCTATTATTATCCTCCCTTACTGTTGAGAACATGAAAGCAGAATGACTTGCCCAGGTAGGAAGTGTTATAGGCTAGATTTGAACTCAGATCTTTCTGACTCCAGGCCACCATCATCATTCTATCCACTGTACCACCTAACTGCCTACGTGTGTGTGTGAGATAGAGATAGATAGAGAGACAGACAGACACAGAGACACACACACACAGAGAAAACTGAGAGATGAGTTTCAAGTTTTTCAGTGACTAGAAGGATGCTTCTAGACAGGATGATACTACTTAAGTGGATAAAGGCAAGCTGGGGTGAAGAGCAGGGTTTTTTGAGGTGGAGTGAGGAGGAAGATTAGTCAGTTAATAAACATCTATTAAGCACCTAACATATATCATTATGTTTAATTGCCACCAATACAAAGAAAAGCAAAAGACATTCCTTACCCTCAAGGAGCTTACAGTCCAAGGGAGGGAGAAAACATGTAAGGAACTATATACAAACAGGATAAATATAAATAGAATTTGAAAGTAATAGTGGGGCATCAGGAAAGGCTTCCTGCAGAAGGTAAAATTTTAGTTGGAAGTTCTGGACTTTTTGAGTTTAAGATACTTCTTGGACATCCCAGTGGAGATCACTAGCCAGGGGCATTCAAAATTAGATTTCAGGAGAGATTGGGGTTGAATTGATAGATATGAGTCATCTTCATCTGCATAGAGATGATAATGATGAGAAATGAGAGGAGAAAATAAAATCATAGAGGGTGTATAGAGAGAAGAGGAGACAGAACCATCAGAGACAACTCACTTATGGGACAGGTATAGGAGAAGATGAAGAACACTAAAGAAAACTCAGGAGGATGTCAGGAGACAGAGTAAAAGACCAAAATGAATAGTCCCTGCCCTCCAGGAGCTTACCTTCTATTGGATGTATAGGATGTCTTAGTCAAGAGAACCCATGGAAAGTAGAATGAAGGAAACTAAGGGAGGAGAGAGTAAGTAGAAGGGAGGAAGGGTTAACAGGGTAGAATATGCAGCTAAAATGAGAAGGATGGAGACTGGCAGGGCTGGAGATTGAAGAGGAGTGGAAGACTGGATTGTGTTCTAGGACCTGGGGATGCAAAACCAAAAAATGAAAATCCCCATTGTCATGAAGTTTGTATTTTAGTTGATGGGTGTATAAGTTAGGGCTGTGATGGGGTCCAAGAATAAGGAGAAAAGGAAGGAAAAGTATGAAGGCTGTGGGTAGGGCAAGGAAAGATCTCAAGAATGACTCCCATCTTTCTCCTTCTCCTTCCAGTTGCTAATGGAGACTGTGGGTTCCGACATCCGAAGTTGTCCTCTCTGTCAGCTGGGATTTCCCGTTGGGTACCCGGATGATGCACTCATCAAACACATTGACTCACACCTGGAGAACAGCAAAATATAGGGCACTCCTACCTCCCCCCATTGGCCCTTCATCCCCTCCCCTCCCCTCACCAGACAAAACCATTCTCCCATACTTTGAATGCTGCATGATTCTCGCAGGGTCTGCCCCCTTCCCCCCATGCTACTCCCAGATACCTCCACTAGCTACCCACAAGTCTCGCTATGTGTGCTGTCTCCCTCTCCTACTGCCAGTCACCATTTAGGTCTGGCTCACCCCAGGAGGAGATGCCAAGATCCCTTCCCTGCCTCTTATGCTTCCTCTGTGGCTCTGCCCCAGGGAAGTTGGGGACTGGGTGGGGATGGGTCAGGGTTGTCTGTCCCCCTCTGAGTCTCTTTGTTCACCTTCCAGTTCACAAATTGTGTGAGATGCAGCTAAGTCTCTAATATCATGGGGCTAGTGGGGGGAGGGGAAGGGGAAGGGATTTGTGAACTTCAGGAGGCCCCACCCCACCCTGGAGATGTCTCTGTGATGTGTCCTTGTTACCACACCACACCACACCCCATCTTGGTCCTCCATGGTCCCCCCACTCCAGGTCCTCAGCCTTGCCTGGCATTAATGTCAGGTGCCAACTTTTCCCTATGCACTGAGTCGCCTGGAGTGGGGCTCCCCTGGGGAGAAAATACTAGATTTAGCCACCCCCTCATTCCTCTCTTCCCACATACATTTGTCCATCCATACATCCCAGGGCTACCTCTCCTTACACTATTCCTAGAAAGTTCTCCCCAGCTCCCAACTGCCCCCGCAGCAGGGATTGGATGATTAACTTTAGAGACTGGAGTGAGGGTGCTGCCCTTCCTACCACACTTGCCTGCCTTCCTGGACCTGAGCATACTATGGATCTGCCCTACCCTCCTCCTCCTTCTGGCCTTCCCAAAGTCAAGTAGCCACCCCTAACTCCCACTACCAATGCTTCAATTCGAGGTTTCGTGTGTGTGTGTGTGTGTGTGTGTGTGTGTGTGTGAGTGTGTGAGTGTGTGAGTGAGAAAGAGAGAGAGAAAGAGAGGGAGAGTCAGTCATACCCAGCAAGGAGGTGCTGAGTAGTGATGGGGTTGCATTAGGAAGATTCCCTGGATGTGCCAGCCTAGGTTGGCAGGTTTTCCCTCCCTTCCCAACTGGATACCATCTGTGTCAACTTGCTGGTCCCAGGCGCTCATCTGGTTACCTGACTGAGTTCCTGGAACCTTCATCTCACATAGTGGTGGGCAGATCTTCCTTTCCTATTGCCCAGACACCATTACCACAAGTGCCCTGGGAACCCAGAAGGGGCTGGTGCCAGGTCAGGCATGGGCATTGGCATTGCTTCCCTGGGTGTCAGACCGGATTCCTGTAAAGTGGGTGGGTTGGTAGGCAGCCCAAACTGTTCCCCAGTGCCCAGGTGGGAGTGGGCAAAGGGTGGGCACCTGGGCCTAGCCTGACCCTGAGAATTGGCCAAGGGCAGGCCACTGAGATCTGCTTTAAAAAGAGCTAACTCCCTCAACTGATTCCCCCCTCCCCACCTCCCACCCACACTCCCTCTGTGAAATCTACCTCAGAGTTGATAAATCCCAGAAGGATGGGTATGAGGGGACGGGCTGTGGGGAGGGAAGACCCCCAGGGCCAAGAAGGAGAACTCCCACAGGGAGAGCCCGAACCCCCGATGATTAAACCAACTTTCCCTTTCCCCCCACAAGCACCACCTGGTGGTCAGGGGCGGAAGAGTGCTGCTTTCAATGCATGTACAGTTCTGATCCAACTCTTCCAGAATTCCCTTGACCATCACAGCTCTCCCCAACTCCTGGTTTCCTACCCCTTCGCCTCTGTTCTGGGGGTGTGGGGGTGGTTGCAGGAGGGAGGTGTGCTGCAAGAACTCCAGAGACACACAGACCTGGCTGTATCATCTGAACCTGAGAGTTCCCCTGAAGGAGGGGGCAAGGCACAAGGGAGGAGGGAGAGGGGGGCCCAGTGCTCTGTGAACAAAATAAAAGTCCAAATAAAAGTTACCTGTCCTGTGTGAGTGCCCCTGTCTTTCCCCTTTGGGGGAAATATTGCCTTGGACCCATATCCCTCCTCTTTTCTTCCCCCTCCCCCACAATACAATACAAAGAGGCAGGCAAACTACTTCCTGTGGATGGAGAGAGAAGCCTGCATAACAATGAGAAAAATCTTCCAATTTGATGGTTTTCAAAAAGAATCTGAAGGACCTTAAAGGAGGCACATGAATGAAAGTGTCTCCCACAGTAATAAAGAAATAGCTAGGGCTCAATGGATAGAGGGCCAGATCTAGAGACCAGAGATTCTGGGTTCAATCACGACCTCAGATACTTCCTAGCTGTGTGACCCTGGGCAAGTCACTTAACCCCAATGGCCTTGCCCTTATCATTCTTCATACTTAGTACTGATTTCCAGGACAGAAGGTATGGCTTTATTACATTTGTTTTTTTTTTTCCCAATCACATAGAAACACATTTTGACAATTGTTTTCTGACATTTTACAATTCAAATTATCTATTCTTTCCTCTTACTCCCTCTCTCCCCCTGCAGCATATGGCCTGATAGAGGTTATACCAATGTTGGAGGTAAGGGTTAAAAAAGAAAAAGAAAAGAGTACTGGGACCACAAAGCCCTTTGAAGCAGATCTGACACCCCTCCTCCCCCAGGACAGCTACTCTTTTTTTGAACCTGGGATTTGGTTACAGGGGAAAACAAATTCATGTATACATTCTTCTAAGTTTAATTTGCTTTAACACTTTCTTAAATCTAAATGGCCCACAAAAGAATAAATCAAGCCCTGATTTATAGCCTTTAAGTATTATCAAGCTGTAAATGTTTGCAATGAAAATGGAACAACTGGTTCTTTGTTTTAAAAAACCTTCACCTTCCATCTTAGAATCAATACTAAATATTGGTTCCAAGGCAGAAGAGCAGTAAGGGCTAGGCAATGGGGGTCAAGTGACTTGCCCAGGGTCACACAGCTAGGAAGTGTCTGAGGACAGTTTGAACCCAGGATCTCTGTCTCTAAGCTTGGCCCTCTAACTGATGAGCCATCTAGTTGCCAAAACAACTGGTTCTTGTAGGTTTAAGTTGGAACCAGCACATCTTTGGTCTGAAAGAGTCCCTCAGGACATTGGACCCAACCGTCATCACAAATAAAATCAAAACCGCATCCCTTGAATAATTAAAAAAAAACGTTTGGATCATTTTATTTTTTAGATTTATCTGTGGAATAGTCTGGACCTCTATTGGTCTAGACTAGATCGATGAATTTACTCACATCCTCAGGAGGCACTCCTCTTTGCTTAGCTTCCTTTGGCCCCTATTCCAGCCACCTTTGGGCGCTGCTACCTATTATGCTCTAGGACTTAGTATAGTGAGCAGTGAGGGCTTACCAGGTTTTATTCTAGTGCAGACAATAAGGAACATATTTAGAATGAGAACAAAGCAAAGATTCAAGCCAGAGAGCATTTATTATCTATGTGTGCCTTGTCACAGAAGCACAGAATGTTAAGATTAGAGTGACCTCAGCAACTATCTAGACAAAACCATATCTGAAAGGTACTTTAACTATAGTACTCTTCCTCCTGCCCCTCTCCTCCTCCTCTCCTTTCTTCTTCTCCTCTTTTCTTCTTCCTCTCCTCTTCTTCCTCTCCTCCTCCCCTTTCCTCCTTCTCCTCTTACCTTCTGTTTTAGTATCAATTCTAAGACAGAAGAGAGGCATGGGCTAAGCAATCTGTTTTTTTGTGACTAGCCCAAGGTCACACAGCTAGGAAGTGTCTTAGGCTAAATTTGAACCCAAGACCTCCTGTCTCTAGGCCTGATTTTCTATCCACTATGCTACCTAGCTGCCCCTCCCTCATTCTTCTTGAGAAAATCAGAGAGAACCTGAGTTCAAATCTTGACTCCATTACTGATTTTTCTGCTCTTGGGTAACCCATATCTGTTTTAAGCCTCCACTTCCTTGTTTTAAAACAAGGTTTTTAGAATGGGTGGCCTATAATATTCTTCCCAATTATAAAGTCTATGAACCTATGAATGGTGCATCAGAGGGAATATTTATTGCATGAACAACCCAGAAAGGAGAACAAAGAAAACCCACAAATGGCTTTTCTGGATCCTCAAACAAGTGCCCTCTGGGAGTCACCAGCTCAGTGCTACCCAGCTCTCTAAAGGTTCTCCTTGGCAAACATCCTTACTTCCCAGGTCCATCATGGCTTCCTTTGGGTGGCTCCTACTCAGAGCCCTGATTCTGAACTGCTCTCCTAACCATGTTCTCCAGTTCAGCCTGGGAAAACCTTTCACTCTGAATTTCTCCTCTTTGACACCTGCTCTCATAGGAGGATTTCTGTTTCAGCTGGTCCTCTCCTTCAGAGGGGTCCTGTCTTTCATCTATTCTTACATCTTCCCCCTATTTGATATTTATTCACAGTCCTCTTTTCCAAGAAGGGATGAGACAGCTAGTGATCTGAATGGGATATGGTACAGCTCTTGGAAGCTCTTTTTAGGCTTGGGCTTTGTTTGTGAGGTGATGCTATCTGTCCTCAATCTGGGGTGTAGAGAAGGATGAAATTCTGGACATATGTGGCATGGGCTCAAATCCAGGTTCTGACACTTACTAGTTAGATGCCCTTGAGTAAATTAGTTCCCCTCTTTGGACCTAAATTTCCCTGTAAAATGAGAGAGTTGGACTAGGCTGGCTTTATTGATTGATTTTTAGACCCTTATTTTCTGTCCCAGTAACAACTCTAGGATAGAAGGGTAAGGGCTAGGCAAACAGGGTCAAGTGATTTGCACCAGGTTTTATAGCTAGGAAGTGTCTGAAGTAGGATTTGAACTCACAAAGATGAGTCTTCCTGGTTCTAAGCCCAGTGCTCTCTTTACTGCATCATTTAGCTGCCCCCTAGATTGACTCTAAAATCTCTGGTGCCAAATTCTGTGGGCCCATGACATGGTTGGTTGTTTTGGTTGGTTGTTCTTCGTACTTGAAAGATCCAAAATGGAGACAGCTGGGTGGCTGAGACAGATTCTTCCTACCTGTGTGACCTTGGGCAAGTCACTTAACCCCCATTGCTGAACCCTCACCACTCTTCTCCCTTAGAACTGCCTTTCTATCCCTAACACAGTATTCAGGCAACTTAAAGATTGGCTGCAGGGCTGGACTTCTTGTCTGGCCTTGATCAGGGTTGTGTGACAATTATTTCAGCATAAGATTTCCCATCTGTAAAATGGGGATAATAATAGGCATCCTACCTCCTAGGGTGATTGTGAGGATCAATCAATTAAATAAGCATTAATTAAGTGCTTACTAAAATATCTAGTACTGTTCTAGGTGCTGGGGATACAAAGACAAAAATTAATTAGCCCTTGTCCTTAGAGACTAGAGTCTACTGGAGGAGAGACAACATAAATACAACATAATTTGCGTGTGTGTGGGGGAGAGGGGAGGGCGCTAGCAATTAGGGGAATCAGAAAAAAGCCTCATGTAGAAACTGGAGCTTGAACAGAGCCAAAGTTCAGATAATGAGAGCGCAAAGAACATACACTAAGCGCTTTGCAAGACTTTTCGCCCTATCTCCAAGCCTTGGGTGCTCCCCAACAACTACTGAGTATAAGAAGTATCTGTACTGTTTAGTTTCGGGGGCCTCTGGGCAAGCTCATTTCCACATCGTGTTTGGGCCGGTGCTGTTATGTATGCCAAAGGATTCTTTTACATTCTAGCTCCTGTTAGTTACTGAATAATTTTTACCTTCTCCACAACAACCTCATGAAGTGTTAACGCATTATTTTTGTTCATTCATTTTCAGTCCTGCCCAATTCTTCCTGACCTCATTTGGGGTCTTGTGGGCAGAGATACTGGAGCGGTTTGCCATTTCTTTCCTCACAGATGAGGAAACTGAGGCCAATAAAGTTAAGTGACTTGTGTAGAGTCACACAGCTAGAAAGTGTCTGAAGCTGAATTTGAACTCAGGAAGAGGAGTCTTTTTACTCCTGGCCTGGCACTCTATCCACTGTTGTTAAAAACTAGTAAATAGGGAGAAAGATCACTTCTGGACCACAGGGATGATAGCCTCAGGGAAGGCTTCGTGAAAGAGGTGGCATTTGAATGGGGCCTTCAAAATCTAGGAGGAGGCTTCCAGGTGGCTCAGTGGATAGAGAGACAGGCCAGGAAGCAAGAGATTCTGGGCTCGAATCTGGCCCCAGACACTTCCTAACTGTGACCCTGGGGAAGTCATGTAACCCTAATTGCTTATCCCTTACCACTCTTCTGCCTTGGAATCAGTTCTAAAACCAGAGGTAAGTTTTTAAGGTGGAGAGTTATTGGAGGAGATTAGGTAGATTGTTGTTCAGTTGTGTCTCACACTTTGTGACCCCATTTTTGGTTTTCTTGGCAAAACTATTAGAGCTGTTTGTCATTTTATTCTTCAGTTCATTTGACAGAAAAGGAAACTGAGACCAACAGGGTTAAATGATTTGCTCAGGGTCATACAACTAGTAAGTATCTGAGACCAGATTTGAACTCAGGTGCTCCCAACTCCAGGCCTGGCTCTCTATACACTGTACCACCTAGCTGCCTCTTACCTATTACCATTCCCATTTTATAGGTGGGAAAACTGAGGCATAGAAAAATAAAGTGATCTGGCCATGATCACATAGCTATTTAGTGCCAGCACCAGTCCTCCCAGCTCTTAGTTCCACACTCCTCGCACCTTTAGACTAAATTACTTCTAATATTGCCTATGGACATTATCTTGGGGACAATTACAGAGTCGCAGAATGAGGCAGCTGTGCTGGATTAAAAGAGCCTTGGAGAGAGGAAGGGAGAGAGGGAGGGAAGGAGAAAATCTGAATTATGAAATAATGTCAGAAAACAATCGTCAAAATTTGTTTCTGTGTATAATTGTCAAAATGAAAGAAAGTTAAGGAAAAAAGAAAAGAAGATTGTACCAACATGTAATCTAGAAAAAAAGTTAACTTATTAAAAAAAAACTGTTTGAACTTAGTGTTGGATTTCTTGAAATCAGTTCTCAATTCTGATATTTATTAGCTGTGTGATCATAGGCAAAAATTACCTCAGTTCATCAAAACATCAGTTGCTACTTCCATAAAATGAGGATGATATTCACAGGATCTACTGAGATTCATCTTCCTGAGGTCAAGTCCAGCCTCAGACACTTCCTAGTTATGTGGCTCTGGGCAAGTCATTTAACCCTGCCAGCCTCAGTTTCCTCAACTGTCAAATGAGCAGGAGAAAGAAATGGTAAACTCACTCCAGTATCTTTGCCAAGAAGAGCCCAAATGAATTCATAAAGAGTTGGACATGACTGAAAGTATTTTACAAAGAATAACAAAAATTTTGCATGAGTTTTGTGGGGATAATGCTTTGTAATCCATGAATCCGCAAATCCCTATGGGAGTGTGAACTCTGCTTATAGAATCCAGAAGCTGAAAGGACCCTTAAAGATCTCCAGATTAAGTTTTCTTAGCTGTGCATGTGTATGTGTGTGTGAGAGAGAGATGAACCCTTGGGTGCCGGTATTAGAAAGCCGAGGGACCTGTTCTCAGAATCATATTTTATTTTATTTTTTGAAAAATTAATTGTCAATTTAGAGCATTATTCCTTGGTTACAAGAATCACATTATTTCCCTCCCTCCCCTCCCCCACCCTTCCCGTATTGGGTATTACATGTGTCCTTGATCAGAACCTATTTCCATGTTGTTGATGTTTGCACTGGGATGATCATTAGAGTCAGAATCATATTTTAAAGACAAAATACAGATGACAATAGAAACCAAATATTGAAGTACCATTATCAAAATAGGTTTTACAAATAAATTTATCTTTGACAAATAAATTCCAGGTTGAGTGCCTGATTAGTCCAGTGCCTTCATTTAATGGATGAAGAAATGGAGGCTAAGAATTATATCTGTTACATAGTATAATCTCATGGCCAATGTGAGAATTTGTTTCACTTGAATATAATGTATAACAGTTTTGTTTTTTCTTGCTTTTCAAGGCAAGGTGGGAGGAAGAAAAGGTAGATCTTTGTCAAAACAAAATATACGTACGTGTGTCTATACACATATATGTATGTATATACACATACACATATAGGTAGGTGTGCATATATGTAAATACCAGGGTCCCAAAGCTAATTCTTATTAGAGCCAACATGAACTCAGGTCTGCTAATCTCAAGGTAAAGCAACACATACCCATAGTGGGTCCAGTTAAATTTTATTTTATTTTATTTTTTCCAATTATATGTAAAAACAAATTTAACTTCATTTTTTAAAATTCCAAATTCTCTCCCATCCCTCCTCCTCTCCCTCCTCATTCAGAAGGCAAGCAATTTAATAAAGGGCATACATGTGCAGTCATGTAGAACATATTTCCATATTAGTCATCACACAGACAAAAAAAAGCAAAAAAAGAATGAAATAGTATACTTAGATCTGCATTCAGATTCCATCAGTTCTTTCTCTGGAGCTGCAGAGCATTTTTCATCATCACTCCTTCAATCATTGTATTGCTGAGAATAGCTGAGTTGTTCATAGTCAATCATCATCAAATATGGCTATAACTGTTTGCACCATTCTTTTGGTTCTGCTCTCTTCACTTTGCATCAGGTCATGTAAGTCATCCCAGGTTTTTCTGAAAACATCCTGCTCATCATTTTTTTCCTTCCTTCCTTCCTTCCTTCCTTCCTTCCTTCCTTCCTTCCTTCCTTCCTTCCTTCCTTCCTTCCTTCCTTCCTTCCTTCCTTCCTTCCTTCCTTCCTTCCTTCCTCCCTTAACTTCTATCTTAGAAACTATACTATCAGTTACAAGGCAAAAAAAAAAAAGGTAAAGGCTCGGTAATGGGAGTTAAGTGACTTGTCCAGACTCACATAGCTAGGATGTATCTGAGGCTAGATTTGAACCCAGGACCTCCTGTTTCTAGGCCTGTCTTTCTTTCCACTGAGCCACCTAACTGCCCCTGCTCATCATTTCTTATAGCACAATAATATTCTATCATTATCATATACTTGGATACACTTTTAAACAACTGGCATATATGCTGTGTTTTAAAGTTTGCAAAAACCCTTTGTATACTCAGATAAGCCTTACAAAAGCCCTGTGAGGTGGGTGCCTGTGCAAATGTCATCTCCATTTTACAGATAAAGAAATTCAGAAACCATGGGGCACAGGGGGATAGCCTGCTGGAGTTGGAGTCAGGAAGGCTTGGTTTAGAATTTCAATCTGATATTTACTAAGCTGTTCAACTCTGGGCAAGGCACCTAAACTCTATTTCCTCACCTGTAAAGTGGGGATGCTAGTAGCAATTGATTATTGTTCACAGGGCTGTGGTTAGGCTCAAAGTATTCTATAAATGACAGTGAATATTGTTATCATTATTATTTTAAAAAAACTCTTACCTTCTTCTTGTAATTAATACAGGATATTGGTTCCAAGGCAGAAGAATGGTAAGGGCTAGTCAATTGAAGTTAAGTGATTTGTTCAGGGTCACATAGCTAGATAGTGTCTGGATCAGATCTGAACCCAGGACTTCCTATCTCCAGGTCTGAATCTACTCACTGAATTATCTAACTGCCCCATCCCAGTTATTATTATTAATAAGTTTTTGAAAGTTGAAAAAGGGGGAAATCTCTTCTCAAAATCCCACTTTCCTTTTAGGTAAAACATGTTTGGTCAGGGTTTGGAGGATTACAGAAAAACATCACAATGCAAAAAAAAAAATGCAAAGAAAAGACTTCTAAATTTTGAGCCAAAGTATTCAGGTTCAGATCCGGACTCTGCTACTTTTTTTTTTTTACTGTAAGGCCATTAGGATTATAATAACCAAATTATAATGAGTAAACTTGACCTTGAATAAATATAAGGCATTTTATAAAGCATTATGGATCATGTTATCATCATACATGGTGACAGGGAATAGAGTGCTGGATCTGGAGTCAGCAAGATCCCATTTCAGATTCTTACTAGCTCTCAGTTTTATATTTTGTAAGCTCTCCATTTACACTGTTATAGTCATTGTGCTTTATTTTTTCCTGGATCTGCTTGCTTCACATTGCATCAGTTCACATAAATCTTCCTATACTTCTCTGAATTCTCCATTTACATTGTTTTTTTTTATGGTATGGTAATTTTCCATTATATTTATATGCTTCTATCAATAGACACCTACTTCATTTCCAGTTCTTCACAACCATACAAAGAGTTTCTATGAATATTTTAGTACATTCGGGACCTTTGTTTTAATTTTTTATCTCTTGAGGGATATATGGCTAGCAGTAGATTCTCTGACAGACTCTGCATTTGAGGAGCTCACAATCTAATGGATTGGTTAAGAATTTTCCTCCAGCCATTTACTGTCATTACTGTCAAAGCTACCTGATTGGATTTTACAGAAAATAGTGTGACCTCTAATATTCAGAAAAGAATTCAAAATTTTTCTCCAAGATGATTAAGCCAATTTATGGTTCCACCAATAGTATATTATCAAAATCAAATGGAATAATATTTGTAAAGCTCTTAGCACAGCTCTTGGCACATTTCAAGTGTTTAATAGATCCCTTCTTCCTTCCCCTACTCTCCACCCCAGCATCCCTTGCTGCTTTTCTGTCTTAGAATCCATAGCAAGACAGGTCTATTTCTATTCTTGTCTTTCTACAACCCCACCAACATTGTTTTTTGCTTTTTTTTGCCTTTTATCATCTTAGCCAGTTTGTAGAGTGTGAAGTGAAACTTAAGAATTTTTTTATTTGCATGTCTCTGATTACTAGTGATTGGGGCAATCTTTCATGTGGTTGTTAATAATTTACATTTCTTCTTTGATAGCTATTTCTGTCCTTTGACCATTTGTCCACTGAGAAAATGAATGAATCTTATAAAATTGTGTTAGTTCCTATTTGTATATCAGACTTTTATCAGATTCATTTGATATAAAAGTATTTCCCCAATTAACAGCTTCCCTTTTTATCCACATTTCCATTTCATGTAATTGAAATGAATTTTTTTTAATAGAGGTAGCTAGGTAGTAGAGTGGGTAGAGCCTGGGACCTGATCGCAGAAAGTCCTGAGTTCAAATTCAGCCTCATACAGTTACTAGCCGAGTGACCTTGGACAAGACACTTTACCTATGCCTCAGTTCCCTTATCTGTAAAAAATAACGATAAATGATACCATTTAGCTTCCAAGGTTGTTGGGAGGATAAAATGAGCTATTTATAAAACCTGCTGCAAACCTTGAAACACTATTAAAAAGCTACTGATTATTATTATAATGTATGATTATCTCTATCCTTTGTAGTCAGTTAGTTGATGAGTATTTTCTGTGTGTCAAACACAGTACTAAGTATTGGGTATTACATAGAGGCAAAAGGCAGTCCCTGACTTTGAGGATTTTCTATCTAATGGCTTCTTTGAGAACTCTTCTTCAGCTATTGCTATCAAAAGTATTTGATTGGATTTTCGAAAAGTGGATTGTCCTTTAATATTCAGATTGTTTATCCACTGTGAACTTATTATGCAATATGGTGAAGATTTTGGCCTAATTTAATTTCTGCCAAATTATATTTACTGGAAATATTTTCTAAATTTCAGAGTAGGAAAAGAGAGACCTCAGCAACCATCTATCTAGCCCAGTGATGGCAAATCTTTTAGAAATGGAATGCTGGGTGCTGTCCCCACCCACCCACCCCCAGACCAAGTGCCATGCCGGCCCCCCTCCCCAGAGACTACATGCCATACTTTGCAATGACTTGCCCAGGGCCACACAGCTAAGAAGCGTCTGAATCCAGATTTGAACCCAGAATCTCCTGTTTCCAGACCTGGCTCCCTATCCACTGAGCCACCTAGCTGCCTCCTCTCTAGAAGCATTTTCTAATGGAGAACTGATGAGGTCAGGAAGCTAGTCACTCAAGACCCATAAAAAGACATTTTCTGAAAGAGGAAAGAGAGGTTTCTCTCTTCAGGAGAGAAGAGGGATAGTTTTCAGGGAATAAGAGGTTTTGTGGAGGCCAAGGGTTGATGTGATGACCAAGAACAGTTTGTTGTCTGCACCGACTCCTTTGTGCCCTACTCTTTCCCACCAGGAAAATCAGGCTCCCAAACTGCCAAGGCTGGTTGTAGCTTATTAGCAGATAATGAATGAAAAGAAAAAGGCAAGTGCTCTTCTCCCACTCCTCTCTTTCAACGCCCCTCTGTTCCCTCCTCTTCCCCCTGGTGAGTCCTCTCCCCTAGCATTCCCATACCTACACCCCCTTATTACGGGGATCCCTACCTTGCTCAAGTGGCCATCAAGGAGTGGGAGAAGAGATCAGCTGAGAGAACAGCCCCTCCTTTCAGAAGTTGGGGGGGCCAAGGTGAGGGTTGCTAACGAAGGGGAGGTGTCACCAAGTGAGTCAGATGTGCTAATGAGAAGCATTTCATTCAGCTGATTAGGAATAAAGAAGAGAAGTTGAACAAGATGGGGTCCCTGCTCTGCAATGGCTGGGTAGGATAGGGGCTCTGGGGAAGTGGGGAAAGGATAAAGCTTCCTATTCCCACTACAACCTGGAAGAGAGAAGAGGTGGGCATGTTGTTGGGTCGTTTTTTTCAGTTGTGTTGTGCCCTTTGTCACCCCATCTGAGATTTTCTTGGCAAAGATACTGGAGTGGTTTGCCATTTCCTTCTCAAGCTCATTTGACAGATGAGGAAACTGAGGCAAATGGGGCTAAGTGACTTGCCCAGAGTCACACAGTTAGTAAGTGTCTGAGACCAGATTTCAACTCAGGTCTTCCTGACTCCAGGCTCTATCCACCTTACTATGTAACTGCCTGTATAGGAGACATACAAAGATGAATTTCCTGAAATAGAGATGAAGCAAGTTCACTATACCAGAGATTAGGTGGCCCAAGGGACAGTGATAGCTGCAGATAACCTGGGGTTAAAAGTATTCATAACACTTTAGTCATTGAATCATTCTGGAATCATAATAGTTCACATTTAAATAGTGCTCCTGGTCCTGTGAAGGAGGCATTATTATTATCCATATTTTTACAGATGAAGAAACTGAGGCTCATAGAAATCAAAGGCTTAAAGATTTGGAACTAGTAGGGATTTTAGAAGCTAACCACCCTCATTTTACAGATGAGAAACCTGAGCCAACGAAAGGTCAAGTGATTTGCCCACAACCAATATCTTAGCAGAATTCTGACTTAGTAATAACTCCAAGACAAAAAACAAGGACTAGGCAAATGGGGCTAACAGATGTGTCCATAGCTAAGAAGTGTCTGAGGCCAGATTTAAATTTAGGAAGATGAGTTTTCCTGATTTCAGGCCCAGAGCCATTTTTAAAAACTCTTACCTTCTACCTGGGAATTAAGATGAGTATCAATTCCAAGGCAAAAAAGTGGTAAGGATATGCAAATAAAATGAAGTGACTTGCCCAGGGTCACACAGCTATGAAGTGTCAGATTTAAACCCAGGTCCTCTGAACTCCAGGCCCAGCACTCGATCTTCAGCAGGATTATAACCCAGAGCTCTTCTTGAATCCAAACAGAGAGCTCTCAAGGGTTTAGAAGTTTTAGATGCCCATTAGAGGTGAGCAGGGACCAGCAAATCATAGGCATTCAGTCTCATGGTCCACAGTCCCATTTATGTCATGTTCCCTGCATCTGATTGTTGACATTCACCTCCCAAAGTCACATCCAGATCCGGTACCTCTTCTGATAACAGATACATCCAAGCTGCCCCTGAATTAAACCATCCCCCCCCATTCCCCCTGGGGTTGTTCTAGAAGCTGAAAGTTATGTGGGTCAATAAACTAGTCTTTAAGTCCAGGGGAAATACAATGAATGGCCAAATCACGATTCTTGCCCAAATAGAGCTTGTGTTCTAATGGAGGGACAATATGCAAATAACTATCCACATAAAGATATAAACAGAGAAGATGGATGATAATTCCTGAGGGAAGGCATTAGAGTGGTGGGAGAGAGGGCAAGAAGCAGAGATGGAGAAAGGTCCCATGCAGAAGATGTAGAATGAGACCCATGTTTTTGAATCTGCCCAGTTTGAGATACTTTGGTTTTGTTGACTGTGCATGTTTATTTTAAGGGTTTTGGTTTTCTTTTTTTCTTTCTTAGAGGGAGAGAAAAATCGGTTCTTCTTCATTGCAAAATATCAAATCAGGGACAGTAAGGTAGTACAAGCCTGGAATCAGAGGGCCTGGGTTTAAATCAGGCCTCCGACACTTCTTAGCTATGCAACCCTGGACAAATCACTTAATTCAGTTTGCTTAGCCCTTGCTTTTCTGTCTTAGAGTTATTTTTAAGGGGGCAGCTAAGTGGCTCAGTGGAGAGTCAGGTCTAGAGGCAGGAAGTCCTGGGTTCAAATTTTATCTCAGATACATCCTAACTGTGTAACCCTGGACAAGTAACTTACCCCCAATTGCCTAGCTCTTGCTGCTCTTCTGTCTTAGAATCAATACTAAAACAGAAGGTAAAATAATAATAATAATAATAATAGAAAATATAATTAAAAATAAATCAATGTCATGGTGGAGGAGGTACCTATAGAGTTACCAAAGAATATGGTCACAGAATTTTAGCAGTGGAAAGAACTTGGATGAAAATCCCAGCTCTACTCCTTACTATTTATGTAACTGACTTTTAATCTTATGGAGAATCAGTTTTTTTAAAAGGGGGCTTGGAGGTCTAATAAATGGAACATCAGATTTAGAATCAGGAAGCCTGGGTTTGAATTCTGTCTCTTAGTTGTATAATCTTGAACAAGTCCCTTTACTTACACTGGGTGAAAACTTCCAAGGAAGGGACTCAACCATTTCCCATTTGGGCACAGAGTAACTGTAAAGTTGCAATTTTCACCAATTACTCCTGGTTCTGCCCTTTCTGCCTGGCACCTAGCTTTTTTGTGTATTGTTGTTCAGTCATGTTTCAGTTATCGGATTCGTTCTGATCCCATTTGGGGTTTTCTTGGCAAAGACACAGAAGTGGCTAGCCATTGGCTTCTCCAGCTCATTTTACAGATAAGGAAACTGAGGCCAACGAGGTTAAGTGACTTGTCCACGATCACACAATCAGCAAATATCTGAGGCCAGATTTGAACCCAGAAGATGAATCCTCTTGACTCTTGAGCTGATACTCTATCTACTACCATCACCCTACTGCCCCAATACTAGCATGGAAATTTATGTTGATATATGCTAATGCCCGGGTTGGCCAAGTGGGGCTGACTGAAGAAGTGGGGTGTGGTTTATGATAAATGGTAGAGCCTGGATGCCCTTTTCTGTGCTCCTTTGCTCTTTGTGGTCTAGGGGAGAATGCCCCTGAGGTCTCAGTGGCAACCCACAAGAGGAAGCACACCCTTCTTCCAACTCCCATTCAGGCCACCAACTTTGAACTATTCCCTCTGGCATGGTGGCCAAACTTACCCTCTTGGAACAGCTGAAGCATTCGCGTCTATAGAGAGAGGTACAGGATGGGTGTAGCCCATCACCTCTACCACCTCTTAATTTGCATTTCTGAGACACCCATGGGCTGAGAAACAGAAATAACAGAGGCATGGGTTTAGGGGGTGAGGGGAATAGTTCTACCCTAGCACCAATCCCTCAGTTTACCAGAGGTAGGAGGCCAGACCCTGGGAGACGTACACATAAATGCCCTTACTGTCTAATATTGTAGTCAGCTTCTCAGTGTATGTGCTTTACCTTAATCCCACTCTCCAAGAACAAACAAACAAAAACAACAACTTCCCATGCTCAATAAATATCTGTTGTGCCTAGAAACAAGAGCATCTGGGTTCAAATCTGACCTTTGAATAAACTCTGTTCCCAAGATGCTCTCTTCTTCCAGGAAGCTTTTCATTATTCCTCCTGGGTCCATACTCCCAACACTGAAGCCTACAGCTCTATCCAGTTTATTTACTTTTCTTTTTCCTTCTTTTATACCCTGACCTTCTGACTTAGAATCAATACTGTGTATTGGTTCCAAGGCAGAAGAGTGGTGAGGGCTAGGCAATGGGGGTCAAGGGACTTGCCCAGGGTTACATAGCTGGGAAGTGTCTGAGGCTAGATTTGAACCCAGGACCTCCCATCTCTAGACCTGGCTCTCAATCCGCTGAGCTACCCAGCTGTCCCCTAGTTTATTTTTTTCTACCTAACTTTAAAGTCTGCTCTTGCCCCTCTGTCTTTAAAGAGAATGGACCTAGTTGTGCCTCTACCTTCTGGATGCATGAGTTGTCTCTCTTCTCAGACTAGAAACTCCCAAAGGCAGGGTCTTGCGTCTCCTCCATCATAGTGGAAGTTCCCACAGCTGACTCCAAGGCTTTCCAGTTCCAAATTCTAAGATCCTAGAACTTAGAGTAGACCCGACCAGAAAGGGTAGGAGTCCATGAGGTGAAGAGATTTTTCCATTTCTACTCCAGAGAAGGTCCAGAGAAGGTAAAGACTGCTACCTATCCTTTCTGGAGACAGAATTGAAAAGCCCTGAGGGGTTCTGGTCTTCATCCCCAGAAAGGAAAGAGGCCAAACAGATTTCAGCACTAGTTGATTGGGAATGGGGGGGGGGGGCGGGAAATAGACCTGAGATGGTTGAGAAAACCAAGTTGAGCTGGGAGAAGAGGGAGTGAGAGAAGGGGAGAGAGACAGAAAGCAAGACAAACAAAAAAGACAACAGAGAGAGAGAGAGACAGAGAGAGAAAGAGAGAGAGAAAGAGAAAGAGAGAGACAGAGAGAGAGACAGAGAGAGGGGGGGGGAGAGAGAGGGAGAGGGAGAGGGAGAGAGAGAGAGAAAGAGAAAGAGAGAGAGAGAGAGGGAGAGAGAGAGAGGGAGAGAGAGAGAGGGAGAGAGAGAGAGGAAGAGAGAGAGGGAGAGAGAGAGAGGAAGAGAGAGAGAGAGAGAGAGAGAGAGGAGAGAGAGAGAGAGAGAGAGAGAGAGAGAGAGAGAGAGAGAGAGAGAGAGAGAGGAGAGAGAGAGAGCGAGCGAAGGAGGAGAGAGGAGAGAGGTGAAGAGGCGAAGAGAGAGAGAGAGAGAGAGAGAGAGAGAGAGAGAGAGAACTGTGAATACACAGCGGGGAAGAAGTGAGCTATGAACTGAGAACTCTCCCCCACCCTCATCCCCCATCCAGATGCTATTTCAAGGAGAGTGAATATATGCAGTGATGGGGCAGGGTGGGTGAGGATGTTAGCTCTCTGAAAGGCCAACCTGTCCATTCTCTTGCCTAACTGTAGAACTGCTGTCCCATGGGATTTCCAGATCAAAGCCACTCCACTTAAATGATCTCCAGATCCCTATTGGAGTCAACTTATTCTAGAGCTCTTGCCTCTCCCTCCCCTCCTTGTGTCCCTCATCCTCACCCCCCAAGATGTGAGGCTCTTCTTACTCTCTGCTCTTGTATGAGAGGCAGGAACAGGCCCATCCTCCCTCTTTCTCTGGCCATTCCCTGGTGTTTGAAAGCTGAGATAATAATAATCCACATTCATTATCTTCCCTAAAAGGTACATATGTGGAAAGAGTTCTGGGAAGGGAATGAGAGCATTTGAATTTGTTTCTACTTCTATCAT
Source organism: Monodelphis domestica (assembly GCF_027887165.1). NCBI lineage: Eukaryota > Metazoa > Chordata > Mammalia > Didelphimorphia > Didelphidae > Monodelphis > Monodelphis domestica. Next base: position 199,047,316 of record NC_077228.1, read on the forward strand.
TTCCTTTGGTAAATCCCCCTCTGGGTATCAGTTTTTTCATCTATAAAATGAAGCATAGGCTCAATTTTTTGATCTTTAAAAACAAAACAAAACAAAACAAGGGTAGATATCATAGTGGGTAGAGCGTGAGGCCCAGAGTCAAGAAGACTGGTTCAAATCAGAAATGATCTTAGCTGTTTGACCCTGACAAGTCACTTAACCCCTTTTGCCTAGCCCTTGTCCTACTGGTTGATAATAATTGATATTAAGACAGAAGATAAAGATTTAAAAACCAACAATCTATAAAAACTGAAATATTTTATCATTTATTTTAAAAAATTAAATTTAATATTGGTGTTCTGAATTTGACAAATTCCAAAACAAAAAAACCCAACACTTCTGCATATAAAGAACATAAAAGAATATGTGTATACAAGACCTTGAATCTTTTCCAACAACTTGTGTTTTTAAATATAGTTGACAGATTTAATGCATTTGTTGCAAAACTACTTTGCCTCTCTGGCTCCCTTTGAATGTCCTATTCTCTTAAATGAATAAAAAAGGTTTTTATGAATCTCTTTTCTTTCTTTTCTTCTTTCTGTGGCACTCTTGATTACTAAACTCTTCCTCCCCAACCCCTTCCCCATTAAAAAAAACAAAACCACATACATACAAACCAAGCCTCCCTAGTAAACAAAGCAGCTCAATAGAGCAAAACAAACTCCATACCATTGCCATTTCTGAAAACATGATGTCTTATTCCAAAACTCTATGGTTGATTTTCCAAGTCCCTCCCTTCTAGCACTAAAACCCTATGATCCTCCCAACAACACTGCAAGGCAGGTAATCTTTCCTTTTATTTATTTAATTTAATTTTTTATTTTGAATATTTTTCTATGGTTACATGATTCATGATTCACCTCCACCCCTATTCTTTCCTCCCCCCTCCCCAAAGTTGATAAGCAGTTTCACTAGGTTATACATGTATCATTGTTCAAAACCCATTTCCATGTTATTAATATTGGCAATAAAGTGATCTTTTAATGCCAAAACCCCAATCACATCCCTATCAAAATACATGATCCATCATAGGTTTGCTTTTGCATTTTTGGTTCCATAGTTCTTTCTCTGGATGTGGATAGTGTTCTTTCTCCCAGGTTCCTCTGGATTGTCCTGGGTCATTGCATTGCTGCTAGTAGAGAAGTCCATTACATTCAATTGTGCCACAGTGTATCAGTCTCTGTGTACATTGTCCTCCTGGTTCTGCTCCTTTCACTCTGCATCAATTCCTGGAGGTTGTTCCAATTCCCATGGAATTCCTCCAGTTCATTATTCCTTTCAGCACAGTAATGGGCAGGTAATCTCTCAAGTCTTACTCCATTCTTTCCTTCTCTTGTCAGCACATAGTCTTAGGATAGCTAAGGATAGCTTTAACACAGACTTTTTTTTTTAAAAGAATTTTTATTTTTCTAATTACATGTAATAACAAGTTTCCACATGTGTTTTCTGAAATTATAAGATTGAAATTGTCTCCCTCCCTCCCTTGCCCTCTCCTGGAGATAGTAAGCAATTTTATCTGGGTTATATATGTATTATCATGCAAAACATATTTCCATATTGGCCACTGTTGTAAGAGAAATTGTAAGAGAATACTATATAAAACCAAAAAGCCCCCACATTGAAAAAAAATCTATAGTGAAAAAAAGTATACTTTGCTCTATATTCCAACTCAAATAGTTCTTTCCCTAGAAGTGGATAGAATTTCTTGTCATAAATCCTCCAAAGTTGTCCTCATCATTGTATTGCTGAGAATAGTTTAGCACATAGTCTTAGGATGAATTAGCCATAGCATTTTGCCTTAGAATAGATAAACTCAAACATAGTTTTAGAATATATTAGCCTTAGCATAGTCTTAGAATGGGTTAGCCTTTGCCTATAGTTATAGAATGGATTAACCTTAACCTATAGCTGTGATGGCAAACCTATGGTACACATGCCCAAAAGGGCACACATAACCCTCTTGGTGGGCATGCCTGCCCTTGCCCACCAGAGTTCTTTACTAGAAAGCTAGAAGGACTCTGGATGGAACTGTTCCCCTTCCCCCTCCATGTGCCTAAGGACATTCCTCACTTCATCAGCTTCTCTGCCCAGCAGCCCAATGGGAGCACTTCCTCTCTCCCCTATCTGGGGTAAGGTAGGGGGTGGGGCCCACATGCATCGAAAAAGGCAGTTGTTGAGTCTGTGGTAAAGGTAATTCCTGTGGTAGGGTTGGAGAGGAGCTAGGTTTGAAGAGAGCATAACTGGAGGGAAGCAGAATGCTTTGGGCATTCTTGTCCCCCCTCTCTACACATGTTTCTCATCATCTGCCCTCTTCTGGCAGCCCAATGGGAGTGCTTCCTCTCTCCCCTGTCTGGGGTAAAGGGGGACCAGGAGGTGAGGTTGGGGGGGCAGGGCAAGGCACTCAATCTGGGGGGGGGAAGGCACAACACTTGGTCTGGGGGCGGTGGAGTGGGGGAAGACCTGGCACTCCATTTCTAAAATGTTTGCCATCACTGGCTGATAGTCGTAGAATGAGTTAATCTTAGCACATTGCCTTAGAATGCATTACCCCAAACATATAAGTCTTAGAATGGGTTGACCTTAGCACAGTCTTAGAATGGGTTAGTTTTAGGCTAAAATCTTAGAATGAGGTTGGGAAGAGTTAAGAGGCTAAGGACAGGATTCTATGAATCCGTAGGCTATTTGGCCTCTTTGGTAAAATGAAGAGGCTGGACCACATGGACCTGAAGGCTCCTTCCAACTTTAAAGTCTGTAGTTCCGCTGAACAGTTCTAAGGCACCTGTTTTTCTCTACCTCTAAAATCATTCTTAAGATAGAAAAGGACATGAAGAAGGGGACTAGGGTGGCACATCCTTTTCAATACCATCTAGTCCCATCCCCAGCAAGCCAGCTTATTGTCTGGGAGTTCAAGTCCACTCTGACAGATGGCCTAATAGTGGCAGTGTTGGTGGAGAGGCAGAGGAAGGATGTGTGTGGACTGAGGGTTGGTTCACCAGGCACTACCCCCGCTCCTCTATCCTTGGCATGAAGGGGAAATTCCTGTGCCCCTAGGACAACCTCTCTGATCAGTCTTGAGTCATCTAGGGATGAAGGCTTCAGTGCCCTGTAGGTCTCTGGGGAGGGGAGAAGAGTACTAGGGGGAGGCTTTTACTTTCATTCTCATGAATACTTATCCTCTCACTGAGAGGGGATCTGTCACCTGGAAAGGAGGGCCTGACAGTGGTGGGAAAAAGTGGAGATTTCTCTTTTTTCGTAGGAGAGCAAGACAAGAGCACTGTAGCCTGGACACAGTGGGAAGAATTTAAAGTAGACTCCAGGAAGAAATTCCTGCCTATCTCCATTTTGTCATGAGATTCTGGAACAACTTTCTAAAAGGCAATTGGACCACCAGGTCCTGTGTAGTGTTTCCAGGGTGAATTCTTTACCCCTAAGCCTGACTGTCTGGTCTGAGTTTTAGAACAAGCCAAAAGAGAAAGGGAATGGGTACAGAGATCTATGATGGTCTCTGTGACCTGAAGACTCTATGATGTGAACAAATGATCCTTCCATCTCTATGGGAGGGCTAAGCCTTGCTTTTTATTTATTTATTACAAAGCCTCATTGATGTGGTGCAAGAACATTGACCCTTGAGATTGACCAAAAGGGAGGTCAATCAATAAGCCTTTATAAAATTTATTTAATAATAATAAATTTGTTAAGCATTTATTAAATGTCTACTAAGGCCAGGCACTGTCCTAAGCACTGGGGATACAAAAAGATGCAAAAGATAGCCCCTTCCCTCAAGGAGCTTATAGTCTAATGATCTAATAAAAGGCAAAGGAAGAGGAATTGGTTTGGTGATTCTGCTGTTGGATGGGCTGAATAAGTAGTAAGCATGGCAGTTGAGTTAGGTTGTAGGATCAGGTCCAGATTCAAATAACTGTTCATAGATCTAGAGCTTCAAGGGATCTCAGAAGCCATCTCTCATCTTCCAGAGGAAGAAACTGAAGCCCAAAGATGTCATAAGGTATCTTTCACGTTGGTTTATTTACTGTATGATTTGGAGGTTTGGATTTTATGTGTATTCCCTTACAACAATGACCAAAATGGAAGTATGTTTTGCATGCTTTCATCTGCATCTGCTGAGTTATGGTTTTAAAAAGTCTGCATGCTTCTGGCCTGGAGTCTATATCCTCACATCCCTGTCCTCTGAATACCACCATATGTACCCCTAATGCCAATATTAAGAGAAAATACAGAGAAAAGGATTGGAATCAGAAGGTCCTAAGAAGGCCAATTCTTGAAGCAGGCACTCAGGGGAAACTAAAGGGCTCAGTTTTCCCTTTTGAGAGACTCTTTGCCCCTGTCCAGCTCAGATGACTCCTGTTAGGTGGGAGAAAGGGAAAGTCACAAAGACTTCTGGTTTTCTGGTCTTCATTGTCTTTATTTAAAAATATGCATATTTTATTTCATAAAATAGTTCCCAACTATGATAAAAATAGTAAGGGTTAGACAATGGGGGCTTGGTGAGTTGCTAAGTATCAAAACAATAAATATTTGAGATCAGATCTGAACTCAGGACCTCCAACCTTGAGGCCAGGCATCTCAATCCACTGAGCCACCTAGCTGTCACCCTCAACAATCATTTATCTTTATTTTATTAACAAATTTACACATAAGTTTTCCAAATTTATATAATTCATGTTGTCTCCCTCTCTGCTCTCAGAATGGCAAGCACTTCAATCTGAGTCATTTAAAATTTTTTGAGTTTCAAATTCTTTCCCTATTGCTCCCAGTCCCCTAACTTGAGAGAGAAGGCAAACAATTTGATCTCAGTTATATGTGTGAAGTCATGCACAACATATTTCCATGTTAACCACGTTGCAAAAGAAAAATATAAACAAAAACCCCATGAAAAATAAAATTTAAAAATGTTAAGTTCCTCATTGTCTATAAAGACTTGTTTCTCTCATATTGAATTTTCAATTAAACAAATACTATTGGGTTTCTGGAATTCTTACCTCAATCTCTTTTAGTGTAGTAAAGAACTTAATGGATGAGTGGGAAAAGGACTTGGAGAGAGAAGAAAAGAGAGTAGAAACCTGGGAGGGAGGACCTGCAGGCCATCCATGTCCATGGCGGATTTGAAAGACCTAGACCCAGAGCCCTTTGGTTCCAAATTGGAATATAAGAGGTTGAGATTATACCTAGAGTTATAAAATTATTGACTGTCAGAATATGGAATATGCCCAGTTCAGGGGTTCTCAATGAGGGGTTGTGAGTTTGGACAGTGGGAAAAAATGGCAATTTCATGTTCATTAAAATCGAAGTGAAATTGAACATTTCCTTCAATTATTTAAAAAACATTCCTCTGAGAAGGGGTCCCCAGGCTTCAGCAGAGATTACCAGAGGGCCTCAAGACACTAAAAAAGGTAAAGATTCCCTAGTCTAGTCCGAGACCCTTATTTTTCTGGGTAAAGAGAGGACCCATTCCAAACACCTTCTCCAATGTTCTCCAAACACATTGCCTGAGGTCACACAGAGAGTTAGTGGCAGCACTGAGACTAGAGCCCAAATCTCTTCCTTTCCATTGGGGTTCTCATCTACCAGGGTTCGTCTTGCCTACTAGAACTCCCCATCAGGGAGGGCCTGATGAGAGTTGGAGAAACTCGGGGAGACTGAGAAACCAAGGTCTATCCTTGTGAGCTTTCTTGAAGGCAGGAGAATGGATAAGAAGACCTCTCCTCGGGATATGATTGGATGAACACTGCCCTTCCTCTTCCTGAGGCCCCCATCTGTGTGGGTGTTAAAGAAGCTGACCTCCCCCCCCAACCTTAAGTTGCAAGAGCAAGTTGTGTGAATGAGGGTGGGGGGCAGGGGAAGGAGCGGGCAGATGGTGTGAAGGAGATAGCTCTGAGCCTCTGTGCTGCAAGCAGAGATGAGGCCTCCTCTTCTGCTACAGGGCCCCCAGGTTCTGGGAAGTGAAGGGGGGAACTGGGGAATGCCCACCTAGACTCCACTTCAAGTGGACTCTGGAAGTTGTGGGTAGCAGGATACTTTGGCCTGGGGTCTCCCCCAAGGGAGAAAAGAGGTTACCCCTCTGGGAACTGTTTGGACTGGTGATGGCTGGGGGCTTCCAGGGCTAGGGTCTGGAATGGGACCCGTGGGCAAGTAGGCAGCAATGGGAGGAGAGCAGAGGGTCCGGGTCCAAGGAAGTGTCCAGGTCAGGTCCAGCTCTCCCCATTCCATTCCAGTACCACTGTCCACATGTATATCCAGATGCGGGTTGCATCTGTCTCCCTCCACAAGTACCCATATGGTGGCAAAGGCCATTGGACCCACAGGAGCAGAGACAGGTACACAGCGACCATGATGTGAAGACACAGGCTTTGTGCGTCTAACACAGACCCACACACTACCCATCACACACAGGGCTTCTCCTAAAGACTCTGAGGCTGCCATTCCCATACTCCTCTCACACAGACCCAGGGACACAGATACCACCTCACACAATTCACACGTGCAGGATTTCCACAACACACAACGACACACCAAGCGCTAGCTCTGGAGTTGATTCTCATTTTTAGAAATCACATGATAAACTTCAAACCCAGCTGGGCAGCCCCAGCTTGGCCGATGGTGGGCGGACAGGAGGGCATTGTGACTCATCAGGGCCGCTGGGGTTAGGGGAAGCAGCAGCTTCCGTGGGGAGGGGACCTGGCTCCTCTTTCCTCCCTGCCCCCCTCGGCATCCCATTCTTTACACCCTAAGCCCTTGCCTTCCCCCACCCTACCTCTGTTCTTCTAGGTCTTCGAAGACATTTGTTAGTTCACAGCAAGCAGAGAAATGTCTGAGGAGGACGGAGATGCTAGGGCGAGATAAGGACTATTCGCTGCCCTCAAGGAGCTTTCTAGATGGCGGTGAATGGGGAGGAGGAGGGAAAGGATAAGCCCCTCTTTTCTGAATCCACTGACTTCCCTGTGCCAAGGATATTATGGAACTGGAGCGGTGGAGTGCTCCTTAACGTCCCTTCTCTCCCATGGAATTAGCCCACGTCTTTCTAGGCAAATTTGACGACTTCTCTACTCCCTGCTTGCCCATATGGATTTGAAATCAAAGAAACCTGGTTTGAATCCCTTCAGCCAGGCTGCTTATTAATGGTTGGGTTACTTATCAAATGTCTCTGAACTTCAGTAAGATGAGGGGGTTGGCTTTAAAAGAATGCCTACCCTTTGATCCAGCCATACCACTGCTGGGTTTGTATCCCAAAGAGATAATAAAGAAAAAGACTTGTACAAGAATATTCATAGCTGCACTCTTTGTGGTGGCAAAAATATTGGAAAATGAGGGGATGCCCTTCAATTGGGGAATGGCTGAACAAATTGTGGCATATGGTATATGTTGGTGATGGAATACTATTGTGCTCAAAGGAATAATGAACTGGGGGGATTCCATGTGAACTGGAACAACCTCCAGGAACTGATGCAGAACCAGGAGAACATTGTACACAGAGATGGATATTCTGTGGCACAATTGAATGTAATGGACTTCTCTACTAGCAGCAATGCAATGATCCAGGACAATTCTAAAGGACTTATGAGAAAGAATGCTATCCACATCTAGAGGAAGAACCGTGGGAATAGAAACACTGAAGAAAAGCATGATTGATCACAGGGTTCAATGGGGATATTATTGGGGATGTGGAGTTTAAATGATCACTATTGCAAATAGTAATAACATGGAAATAGGCTTTGAACAATGATACATGTAAAACCCAGTGGAACTGCTTGTCAGCTTGGGGGGGGTATAGAGAAGAGGGGGGAGGAAATCATGAATCATGGAACCATGGAAAAATATTCTAAATTTTAAAAAGATGAGGGGGTTGAACTATATCATCTTTTTATTACTTTTTATTTCTATAAAATTTTATTACTTAAAAAAATTTTTTTATTGTCAAGCAAAATACACTTCCATATAGATCATCTTTAAAGTCCCTTCCAATTCTAAACTATTTGATCTTGTTCATTCCCCAGGCAGCAGAGTGTATGGGTAGAAAGTTTACTCAAGTCAGGAAGATCTGAGTTCAAGTAGCACCTCTGGACCATACTATGTGACCTTGGGCAAGTCACTTAAGCCTCTAAGGGCTCTAGGTCAGAGGTAGCAAATACAAACTGACTGAATACAGCTTGCAACCTTTTTTAAAAAGTTTATTTAATTAACTAATTTAGAATATTTTTCCATGGTTACATAATTTATGTTCTTTCCCTCCCCTTCTTCCACCATGTCCCATAGCCAATGAGCAATTCCACTGGGTTTTACATGTATCATTGATCAAGGCCTATTTCCATATTATTGATATTTTCACTAGGGTGATCCTTTAGAGTCTGCATCCCCAAACATATCCCCATCAACCCATGTGATCCAGCAGTTGCTTTTCTTCTGGGCTTACACCATTTTTGAATGCTGCCCAAACCAGATTAAAATGTCATTGAGAATGGCCAGCTAAGTGGCTCCCTGTCTGTGGTTGGAAAGTCAGACCTGTAGATGGGTCTTGGGTTCAAATGACTTCAGACACTTCCTAATTGTGTGACCCTGGGCAAATCACTTTATCCTAATTGCCTAGTCCTTACTGTTCTTAGTATCAATTCTAAGACAGAAGGTAAGTAAGGGTTTTAGAGAAAAAAGATGTAATTGGGAACTATTTTAAAAAATACAATGAAACATAGATAATGTTAATATGTGGTTTTGTAAGTGAATATGTAGCCCCAGAGAATCCTTATATATGATTAGTGGCCCTTTCTATTTGAGTTTGATAAAAACTGCTCTAGATCACTCTTTAAGGCTATAATAAGTTGCAAGAAAGCTTGCCAGTTTCATTGAAAGGTGAAGTTCCCTCCCCTGGGAGTTCCCTGTATGGCCCACACCTATCCTTATTCCCTAACTCTAGCCCCTCATCCCTTATCTGTAGTGGCATGCCCTTCGGGGAAGAATGGAGTGGTTTGTTTAATACTAATTACTCCCAAAGAAAGAAAGCATTTTCACAGCCTGCCTCAGAAAAACGAAAACCACCCAGTCAAGTTGTCATAGCTCAGGACATGGGGAGGGCTTTCTCTTTGCTCTAAAAGCTGAGGCATCTTAGAGTTCACTTAGATCAATGGTTGGTAAATGTCAGAGTTAGCATTTGTGTCTTAGTCCTCAGAAACTAAATCCGCTGATCTTTTATCATCTGAACTTAGATTTCAGGTGGGAAGGGACCTTAGCTAATTCAACCTTCTTGTTTTATAGATGGGAAAACCAAAGCCCAGAGAAGTAAAGTGTTAGGTTCAAAGTCACACAGGCAGAGTGGCAGATACAGAATTCAAAACTTTTCTTTCCACTATATCAATCTTGGTTGTATCTGGGGACTAATGCCATGCCAAACCAAGGAAGAAATGGTCACATCCTCTTTAAACCCATGTCTCTTCCTCTAGGTTTGAGAGAAAAGACTCATGGTTGGAGCTCCAGAGACTAGGTACCAGTGTGTATTGGGGGGGGGGAGTATATGAAAGTCCCATTTGGTCCCCCTTCTCTGCTTCTGCCACACTCTCCACAGTTCCCCCAGAAAACAACTCAACCACAGAATGGCTTGTGGTTAGTTCTCTATCAGTCACGGCTATTAGTGGCTTCCCAAAATGACTAAGGGGGCTGGCAGCCTCTCCCAACATCCTATCAATTTTGGGGGGTGACCCATTGGGCAAAGATGGAGATGATTTATCGTTTCTGTCAGAGGAAATTTCTTGGGGTCACAAAGAGTCAGATGACCAAAAAATGACAGCATAATGATAACAAAGAGGGACTTTACTAGTGTTGAAACTTGTAAAATGACAACTGGTGCTGTGCCTACTATTTACAGGGGCACGGGAGTTTCTGGACATGAAGGTGACTAAAGGGTAGTCTTGGAGGAGAGTTGGTGAGTGAATGCACCTCCTCTTCCCAGCCCTGGGCTGCAATGACACTCTGCATTGATTGGGAATGCCCTGGGTCCTTTCTGCCTTTGGGTGCAATGCTAGGGATTATCCTAGAGTTTTCTCTTGCCTTCTCTCTCCTTTTACAACTCGCAATCCCAGCCCTAATTTCTACCCTCCATCTGGAGCTTGCAGTGGGTCATAGCAAAAGGGACAGTTCCCTCCAGTTCCTCCTGGGTAAAATGAAGATGTTGCCCTAAATGATCTTGAAGATCCTTTCCAGCTCTGAAATTCCATGCTTCTCAGTAAGGAGCAGCCACCTCATATCCCCTCCCCAAAAATCTCTTTCTCCTGACCTCAACCTTGGCTTGTTCTGCCCTCTCTGCTTCTCTCTGTCTGACTGTCCCTGTGTCTTGGTTTCTCTGTCTCGCTCACCTGCTCTCATTTTCCGTGTCTTGCTCTCTCTTTCTCTTTCGACTGGTTTGACTCTGGCTAGTCCACCTCCTCCACTCCAATTAAGCAAAACAGCCCATGGACAAGCTCTGTAAAGCGTTCAGGGGGCACTTGAGTCAGTTCCTGAGATCCTAGGCAGACCTCTTCCCTGGGGGTTCTAGTCTTACCAAAGGAAGAAGTCCTCCCCCCTGCAATCTGAGCCCCTACACCCTATCTCAGACACAAGTGTGGTTTCTCCATATTTTTTAGCATCCCTGGACTCTTACATATAATTCAAGGATTAGGAACTTGTGGGGTGGACTCCTCAGGCAAAATCATAGCCCTAAAGCCTGGGGGATGGGGGGTGGGGAAAGATGTATGAGAAGAAGCCCTGCCACTGGGTTTAGGGGATCATGGACTAAAGACTAAAAGAGACCTTAAAGGGGACTTAGTCCAATTTCCTCACTTTAGAAAAGAGGAAACCAAGGGCCAGAGGGAATATGACTTGCCCCAAGGTCACCCAAAAAGTCAGTAGATGAGCCAAGCTTTGAGCCTAAATCCCCAGATTCTGAACTCAGGAATTTCTCCAAAATACCCTATTTCCTCCTCTGTTTTCTGCCATTAATTGTGACCTTAACCAAGTCATTTCCTCTCTTTTGGGTCTCAGTTTCCTCTTCTATAAAATGTTCCTCCTCTGCTTGCTGCCACTGTGTGACCTTAACGAAGTCATTCATCTCTCTGGGTCTCAGTTTCCTCTCCTGTAAAATAAGGGAGAGATTCCCTTTTATCTGTAACACCTATTCCTTTTTACTCTTCTCTTACCACATTCCACATGATTTGAAAGTCCTGGATTTCTTTGGCTCTGCCTCTACCTCAATTCCTTGGAGGAAGGGGAGAGAGTTCAGCATAATACCCACCAATCAGTTTGATCCAGTCTGATAAATTTCAAGATGCATAGGGTGGCAGGGGACCCAGCATATGTGTGTGGTGTCATGGGATTCAGTAGGCATTAACCACCTGCTCTGGGACAGAGCACTATACTAGACATAATGCAGTCCCTGCCCTCTAAGCCTAGATTCAGATCAGGAAAGCTCCAAACAATCTCCGAACATAAGCAATGTCTCCCGGCTGCCCGAGTTGCAGTCTTCCATTCTTGCCTTCTGAGTGAACCACAGCCCTGACTGCTGCCACAGGAAGGAGTAGCTTCTGAAGTTGAGCTCGGGTGGTGACCAAGGACCGCTGGGCTAGCTACCCTCGCCTCTCTGTTGTGGAGGGGCACGACCCTGCCTGGCCTCTGATGGTGCAGTCTCAGCCCCCTTGATTTTTCCCAGCTTCGAGGAAACACCTCCCTTTAGGGGAAATCGACCTTGTCACGGGGGAAGCACTGACTTCGACAGGCGCAGAGGCGGTGAGCCTGATTTTCCAGTCCAATTCGGAGAGCAGGGGAGAAGCAGAGAGTAAGAGTGGGGCATAAGGGAGGCCCAAGGGAGGGAGCCCTGACTCAGAGCTAGAACCCAGAGGAGACCACAGAATCTGTCTGCCATGTTGTGGGGGAACAAGAAGCCGGGAGGTTTATAAGAAACCTAAATGTCCTCGATGGTGCCCCAACCCACGCCGCCCCCAACTCTATTCCTTCCCCTTGGTGCAGGAAGTTACTTAGGAAGGATATTAGATTCAAGAAAGTTCTTAAGAAGGAGTGAAGGTTCAATTGAAGGAGAGATTTCTACCCTGGGAGTGGCGGTGGCTCCGCTTCAGTCTCCCTTTCTGGAAATCACCTCTGGGGTGGGGGTATGTGTGGCTGGGTGTGTATGTGAAGGGGGAGATTCTAGGTCATAAAATAGGGTGGCAGAGCTCCTCTAGAGCTTCCAGAGCCCACTTAGTCCCTCAGGACAGAAGGAGTACTCATGATACTAACCCTGGAACCCTAGAGCCTACAGAGATTTCTGTTGAGACCTCAGAAAGGAATAGATGGATGCTCCCACCAAGTGGGTCAGCCAAGTTGGCACAGGGTGATGCAGACAGCTGGCAGTTACAGTTCTCTCTCTGCCCATTCACCTCCTCCCTCCTCCCCAAGGCCCACCCTGGGCTCACAGCTCCCTCCTTCTCCTCTCCCTGGTTTCTGAGGTGAGAAGCAGGCAAGTGTGGGTCCTATTAGCGAGTTGGCAGAGCTAGAGGTGCTGATGAATCTAACAGGGTTGGGGTGGGGGATGTAGAGAAAGGGAGGAAAGCAGGCATTGCCAGACCTGGAGCCCATTCAGGGTCCTCCCCAAAATGTCTCCCAGTCCTCTCCCCCTCCCCCCTGGCTGCTAATACTATTTGTTTGGGGGAGAGGGGATGGGCCAGGAGGTTTGGGAGGAGTTCAGAGGTAGGAGGAGTGGAAATAATTTGCTGACTGATATTCCTATAAAAACTTCTTCCGGATAACTGGGCACAAAAAGTCTCCAAGAAGATAGAACAATGATGGGCTGAGCCACTGCTGAAACAGGTGACCTCCCAAAAGGGTGGAAAGTGGGAGGGTCTTTTTGAACACAGCAGAGTCCCTTGAGTGGGGTGGGCAAGATAAGGAGATAATCACTTCTTAATAAGAGGATACAGTGGCTGATGGTATCCTGGTTTGGGGGAAGAGCATTGTGCTTAGTATGGAGACTTGGGTTCTAGTCCTGACTCTATCTTCCACTGCCTTGTGTGTGAGATAGATATTAGGCAAATCACTGGCCCTCTCCGCTTTAGTTGCTTCCTCTGTAAAAGGACAGGGTTAATCTCTGAGCTCCCTTCCAGTTCTGACCCTAGATAATGCTTTTATTTACAAGTATAAGATTTTCTCCCCTTTGGGGACAGGTTAAAGGCAGGGAGAGTGTGCATGAAGAACCCTGGTAATTTCAGCTTCTAGTCGGATTGTGGGGAGGTGGGATGAGTAGACAAACAGATTTGGCCATTCCATACTCTGCTTCCTAACCTATTCTTGACTTTTGAAATATTTGATGGAGATTCTCCAGGAGAGAGCATCCCAAAGGAATTACACCCAGACATCCAGGGTCCCAATCAGTGGGACATCTTTGATAAAGGGATCCATCCTTAATCCTCCTCAGATAGTCTCTCCTTTTTTCAGGTGCCAGTGACCTGAATGAAGAAAGGAGCGAAGGGAAAGGAAGCAAATCTGTTGTCATCCCTTGAGCCCCTAGCTATTAGAGACACAAACCATAGTGACACCTCCCCAGGCATCAGGGAATGAGCTAAGTTGCCCATGGCATTAGCAGATGGGGGCTGGCGAACTCCCTCTGACATCTCAGTGGGTGATGGTGCAGGAGGAGGTGGCACCTCAGGGGAATAGAGAGGTGAGGTGGAGAAGGGATCTCAGACTCTAGTGTCAGAGCTGATCTGTATCTGGGGTGGTTAAGTGGGGTTAAACTCTGGGTCAGGCCAAACCAATAAGTCTCCTGTGCCAATGTGTCCCCAGGCATCCTGCCCATTGCTGTGGCTGGGACCCAGGTGTCTACCCCAGCTGGGGATGGCACTGCTAGAGGCAGGAAACACAGGACCTCCTGCCTACCTCATCTTTTCACTCTTATGCCAAAGTCACACTGAAAGAGAATCTAGAAAACTTCATGGGGCTCAGTTGGCATAGTGGATAGAGTTTCAGGCATGGAGTCACAAAGACTCATCTTCCTAAGTTCAAATCTGGTCTCAGACAATTACTAGCTCTGTGACCCTGGACAAGTCACTTCACCCTGTTTGCCTCAGTTCCCCATTTGTATAACAAACTGGAAAAGGAAATGGCAAATTACTCCAGAATTTCTGCCAAGAAAATCCTAAATGGGGTCACAAAAAGTCAGACACAACTGAAATAACTGAAGACTGGATGGATTTCCATTGCCTGCCTGCCTCCATTGGTATTAGATATTCTATGTCTGCCTAGCATTGGTACAGGAAGAAGAAAGGTGCAGTTTGTGATGAACTCTCAATCAAGATTTCCTTCAACTGCAAGGGATGCCCTCTTAGTGGTGGCTGCAATTCCCACCCTAACAAACAGGATTGAACTTGCAACCAGGTTTGTGGTAAAAACAAAAGGAAGACTTTCTTGATTTTTTGAGATAAAGAAAGAGTGTTTAAAAGATATCTGGGTGAAGAGGCACTGCTTGACCTCAGAATGGGCTCATATCATGAATGCCTTTTCATGTAATAAATGCTTGTACATCATAGGGATATTGTTTGTATTCACATAAAGTTCTCCACAATCTGGCTCCTCACTACCTTTCAATATTGAGTTCATATTACTCATTTTCACATTCTAGTTGTTGTTTAGTCGTTTTCAGTCATGTCTGACTCTTTATGACCCCACTTGGTGTTTTCTTGAGAAAGACACTGAGTGATTTGCTGTTTCCTTCTCCAGTTCATTTGACAGAAGAGGAAACTGAGGCAAGTTTGGTTAACTGACTTGTCCAGGGTCACAAAGCTAGTATGTATCTGAGACAGGATTTGAATTCAGGTCTTCCTGACTCCAGGTCTGGCACTATCCACTGAGCCATCTAGCTGTATCTTTCACATTCTAGACCAAATTGCTATTCTCAAACTTGATGATCTAATTCCTGTCTCCATGCTTTTGCATATAGGCTTGTCATTGCCTGGAATGTACTCTCTGACTTACCTTCACCTCTAGGAATCCCTTGCTCAAGTGCTAACTCCTACCTCATGGTTGGTACCTTCTTCTGAGATCAGGAGGCTTCCCCTCTGGTAGAATTCTCTAGGGCTACAATTGTCTTTCTCTTATTCTTATAGTCTCTGAGCCCGGAGGTAAGTGCTTCATTGAATGTAGACATGAAAGCAGAGGCTGTCATTCCTTCTTTTCTCCAAATTATAGATGTGAAACTCCAGCCCCCTGCCCAACCCTATCCCCTACCCCTACCCAAATAATATTAGTAAGCAACAACCCAGTAAGTTAGGCACTATTATGACTCCCATTTTATAGATAAATAACCATCTGAGACAAGATCTGTATTCAGGTTGTCCTGATTCTTATTCCATCACACACACTCTATTCTGCTATCCAGCTGCCTACACTAGCTAAACAGAAATAAAGGGGAGGAAGGGGGGAAAGGGAGATAAGAGGAGGGAGGGAGGGAGAGAGACAGAGACAGAGAGAGAGAAACAGAGAGACAGACAG
Source organism: Monodelphis domestica (assembly GCF_027887165.1). Lineage (NCBI taxonomy): Eukaryota > Metazoa > Chordata > Mammalia > Didelphimorphia > Didelphidae > Monodelphis > Monodelphis domestica. The sequence goes on from NC_077228.1 coordinate 199,062,871, forward strand.
ATAGACAGACAGACAGACAGAGATTCTGCCCTTCTTGTAGCCCAAAGTATAGTCTGATTTGACCATTTGGACCAGAGGTTGGTTGGAAAGGCAGCAATACAATGTAATCAAAGAAGGAGTGCCAGATTATAAAGGATGCAAGGGTGGTGGTGGTGGTGGTGGTGGTGGTGGTGAATCTATCTCAGTGGCTTAACAGTAAGTAAATATCCACCATCCTCCTGCTAGAGAAAGAAAATGGGCTCTCCATGCAGCAGGAGGGCGCAAGGGTAGACAGCAAGAAGCATTTACCAGTGAAACAGTCTTTTGTGCCAAGTGGGCTTAGGGTGAAACTTCTCCAGTGAGGAACATTTTATTAGAGAGCATTAGGAGACTCCGAATCTAGATAATAGGACAGAATCCACAAGGATCTAGTGATATGAAGCATTCGGAATGTCTACGGGAAAAGGATGGAGAGGTAGAGGCAGGGGACTAGTAGCAATGACCGTGGGCTACCTGCTCCCTCTTTTCTGTCTCTCTCTGTCTTTTTCTCTCTCTCCTTTCTCTGTCTCTCTCCCTCTCCCTCTCCCTCTCTGCTTCTTCGCCATCTCTGTCTCACCCTCTCTGCCCCCTTTTCTCTGTCTCTCCTCCTCCTCTTCCTCCTCGTCGTCCACTCCCCTCCCTCTATACCACACCCCCTCCTCGACGGTGAAGTCAGCAGCCCTGGGGGGAGCCACATGAAGTTCTCACCACGGACCCAGTGCCGGCTGCGGCTCCTTCCCTCTGACCTATTTTTAAATCATTTGCTGGGATATTTCCCCCGAAACCCAAGCCCTGGCTCCCCGAGCCCGTCAGCTCCACCGAGTGTCAAAACTACCCCTGTCACTTTGCGTCGGTCTCCCAGCCCACCCGATCCTTCTCCCTCCGGGCCTGGGGGAGCGCCAGCTAATTATCCAGCTGCTGAAGTCATCGAGCCCAGCCCCCACCCTCCATGCCAGCCCCTCCGTCTTCAATCCCAGCTCTTCCACCACCACCATCACCACCACCACCACCACCACCACCACCACGGTGGAGGAAGTTTGGCTATTTTTCAGAAGCAGAGGGAAGGTCGAGGGGCTCCCTCTCCCTATAGTTTCACTAGCTGTTGAGTTTTTGTCCTTCCTCCCCTCTGTTCTGCCCCCAGTAGTGTAGTAAAAGAGAAGAGTCACCCTGAGTTTGGAGATAGTTTGTCTGTGGCTCTGTCTTAGAGGACATAGAATGTGAGAGCTGGGAGGAACATGAAGGGTCATATAATCCAATTCTCCCGGTTTGCACCTGGGGAAACTAAGCCTTAGAGACAGAGAAGACTTGCTCAGCAAATGAGGCAGAAGTGGGACTTTCAGTCCAGAGCTCTTTTCACTGCTCTGAAATGAACATATCATCTCAGAAGTGGAAGGGATCTTAGAGATGGTTAAACCCAACTTCCTTAGGTTACAAGTGAAGAAACTGAGGTACAAAGAAATAGCAGTGAATAGGAGAGTATTAAGTATTGGCTCCAAGGCAGAAGAGCTGTAAGGGCTGGGGAGTTGGGGGGTAAATGACTTGCCCAGGGTCACACAACTAGGAAGAGTCTGAGGCCAGATATCATCCCAGCACCTCCTGTTTCCAGGCCAGTTCTCTATCCACTAAGACACAAGCCTGCTCCTAAATTAAGATTTTAACTATTTTGATGGTTCCTGATAGCTCTTAGGGGATCATGTGAATTTAGACTCCTGGGAGTGAGAATTAAGGAAGGGGAATCATGATTATCTAAAAAGTTTCTTTTATCTTCTCTGATCTCTTGCCTTCCCTTCTCCCTACCCACAAGTTGTAGAAGAAGTGGGGAATAATAACTCATTTCAGTTCAGTTTATTTTTTAAGTATCTCTAATGTGCCAGGCACTGAACTAGACATTAGAATTTTGTTAGTCAATTACCTCAGTCATGCCCTACTCTTTTTGGAGTTTTCATGGAGTGGTTTGCCATTTCTTTCTCCAGCTCATTTTACAGATGAGGAAACTGAGGCAAATGGGGTTAAGTGCCTAAGGTCACACAATAAGTGTCTGAGATTTGAATTCAGGAAGATATCTTCCTAGTTCTATCTACTCTATCCACCACTCACCTAGCTGCTCCAGGGGCCTGGAATGCAAATGTAAATAATTGTCTTAATCAGATCCCTCCCTGGTCCCTGACAAGACAGACCTGGGTCTTGGAGACCTTCCAACATTTCTCTGACTTTGCCAGAACTCAGATAAAACTGAGTACCTAATTTAGCAGCAGACCTTAGAAAAGGCACTGACCCTTTGGGGTGATTACTACCTGTATGACCTCAGACTTGGGCATTTTCCTGGATGTCATTTCTTTCATCTGAAAAATGAAGAGATTGGTTTTTGGCCCCCTAAATCTAGGCTTTTGATCCCTTGCAAGCAATGAGGTTAAAACAGCATTCAAGAGAGGGAAAGTTTTATTTACACAACAAAAACTACATAGAGGGTCATATCTAAGCCCATGAACAATTGAAAAGGCTCTGCCACCTTCCTCAAGGAGAAAGAACTCAGGAACATTAGAGAGTCTAATTTACCTTCACCCATATATACCTAAACAGTCAACATAATTCCTAGTAAGGACAAAAGGATGAGTCTGAGGTCTTCCTTCATGCAAGCCATTCCTTGGTGTTCCCTCTTGTCTTCTTCCTCAGTCCTCCACTGGTTTGCTACTTGTCCAGGCTCCATCTCCTTCACTTCTTTCTTTCATTGGGATTTTCTAGGGCCTCATACATGCATCAGCCTGCAGTCTTCCCTCAACCCATTTGGCCTTCTGCCTGTTGCTTCCAGGTCTACAAGGTGTAATTGTACTCTTTCTGTGCCTCTAGCACCCTTCTAATGTTTAGAACTGGTACCAATTTCCATGGTTAAATTTTTTTCAAATTTAAATTAAAAAAAAATTATATTCTTAACAAATCTGTTCTAAGGCAGAAAAATGGTAAGGACTAGGCAATATGAATTATATGACTTGCCCAGGGTAACATATTGAGGAAGTGTTTGAGGTCAGATTTGAACCCTGGTCCTCCTCTTTCCTGGTCTGGCTCTCTATCCATGAGCCACCTAGCTGCCCCACCATGATACCTTAAAAGGGACAGGTATAGGACTCTTTCTAGGTCCTCCTTAACCCAGATCCTCCCTGAGTAGTTTACCTGGGTGACCTTGTTCTTTCCTATAGTGACAACTCAGTGGTCCTCACTTCCACTGAACTAGAACAAAGGCCTAGGACTGGAATAAAAACCCACTGAGTGGGGGCAAGGAGGACTCAGGATGAATTTGTCCATGAAGAGTATTTCAGAAGATAATAGAATGGACTTAACTGGCCCAAAATAGCATACTCCCTACTGTCAAAGAGTTTTTTTAATCTAGTATGGAGAAAATGGGGCAGCTAGATGACTCAGTGGATAGAGGGCTGGGCTTGGAGTCAGGAAGACCTGAGTTCAAATTTGATTTCAGATATTTACTGGCTATGTGACCCTGGGCAAGTCACTTAACCTCTATTTGTCTTATTCTATTGGAGAAGGAAATGGCAAACCACTCCAGTATCTTTGCCAAGAAAATCTCCTGGATGGTATGGTCCATGGGGTCAGTGCAATTGAACAACAACAATGAAAGAGGAAATAACAGAGAGGGTTTGTTCTAGGCATAGTAACAAGAGAATAAGAACTGTCCATATTGTAGAACACACTAAGGTTTCCATGATTTCATTTTACCTCCCAAGAGTTCTGCAGGGGAGCTCAATAGGCCTCTTTTAACTCTTTCCCTCAGCATACCCTTTCTACTAGACAAGACCAAATTTGGATCTAGATCTAGAGACAGTCTTTTAAGTCTTAACAGCCCATTAAGACCAATTAGAAAAAAGGAGACTGGAGAAAACTTCTGGGAGAAGGAAGTGCTAATGAGACTCGTGCCAAGCTCACACAGAAACAAACATGGGCAAAAGGGAGATATCAGGACCTTTGTCCCCTTCTCTGGCTATTTTGATTTTTGCAGTAACTAAGTGGTTCTTCTATTCAAAAATCTATTGGACATTTTCTTCAGAAAATCATGTTGTTCCCCTCCAAGTCCCATGGGTCCTTCCAGACATTCCTTTGCTGGTTTCCAAGATCACCTTTCTCAAGTGATGTCAGCTATGAAAGCATTTGTTGGATCCTAAAATGCCAGAACTGGAAGGACTTTAGAAACCATATAGTTCCCTCCCCTCCCCTCTATTCCTTTGTAGAGATAGGAGGTGGAGTATGCTTATGGAATATTGAGTATGATGTCAGATTTTTGAATGTCAATTGCTTTTGCTAAAAACTTTTTTCTCTCTTAAAAAAAAATTAGGTCTAGGGAATGGCTCTCTGAAAGGAAGGAGGAGAGGGAAGTAGTGTGATATTTTAAAAATCTATCAGTAAAAATCATTAAAAAATCATATAGTCCAACTTTCTCATTTCACAGAAGAATAAATTGAGGCTTAGAGAAAAAGTAACTTGCTCAAGATCTTGCCGTGATGGAGCAGCTAGATAGATAGAGCTCCAGGCCTGAAGTCAGGAAAAATTGGGTTCAAATCTGCCCTCAGATACTAACTAGCTGTGTGACCCTGGGCAAGTAATTTTTTTTTTAAACCCTCACCTTCCTTCTTGGAGTCAATACTGTGTATTGGCTCCAAGGCAGAAGAGTGGTAAGGGCTAGGCAATGGGGGTCAAGTGACTTGCCCAGGGTCACACAGCTAGGAAGTGACTGAGGCCAGATTTGAACCTAGGACCTCCCCTCTCTAGGCCTGGCTCTCAATTCACTGAGCTACCCAGCTGCCCCCTTTGGGCAAGTAATTTAACCTTGTTTGCCTTTAAAAAAATCTTGCAATGAGTTATAGAGACAAAACTGGGACCAAGAATTCAGGTCCCTTAATTCTCTTTTCTCTCCATGTTTTTGTCTCATCAATTTTATTCTTTTAACATCTTTGCCTGTATTACTGCTAAATTTGTCTCTTTCTCTGTGTTTCTCTTTGTCCTACTCAGTATTGAGCTACATGCTCTACTTAGAATTAGGGGGACCTGGGCTCAAGTTTCAGATATCAAGTCATTAATCTTTCTGAAACTTGACTCCTCAGACTTGATGACCAATCAAATTCCAACTCTGGGATCCTATGATCTCCTTTGTCTTTCTTTACTGATTGCTACAAGTGTCCTTCTCTTCCCTTATTGTTCTCCCTTATGCCCACTGGTCTGCCATAGCTATATGAGGTACCCAGAACCCTGCCCCTTCAATCCCTTCACTATTCTGTATTTCTCTGAGCCCCTTTTCTGATACTCAATGTTCTGCTAAATCTATACTCATCATCCCTCCATCTTTTCTCCTTTTCTGGCATTGAGTTGGATTGGCAAACCTAAGGGATTCTTGGGCCCCATAATAAAGGTTTTGCTTCTGACTAAAACAAAGACAGAAACAGAACAGTCTCAGGCAAAGAGACACATAGAGAAACAGGAGAAAGATGAGAGACATGCAGAGAGCAGAAATGGAAGGGGCAGTTAATTGGTCAAGTGGATGGAACATTGGTCCTGGAGTCAGGAAGACCTTGGTTCAAATCCTGCCTTAGATATGTGTTATTTGTGTGATCTTGGGCAAGTCACTTAACCCTGTTTGCCTCAGTTTCCTATCTACAAAATGAGCTGGAGAAGGGAATAGCAAACCACTCAAGGATTTTTGCCAAAGAAACCCCAAATAAGATCACAAAGAGTCAGACACAACTGAAATGATTGAAAACAAGGGACACAGATACAAACACACAGAGGGGGTAGAGAACAAAAAAGAGAGACACAAAGAGAGAAGACACAAAGATTGATCAAACAAAACAAAGATTAAAGGACAGAAATGAAACAGAGATACAAAGACAACCCAGCTCAAGACACATCTATTAAGTGCCTACAAAACTCTAGGCACCATGCCAAGGATGCAAAGAGAAAATGAAAAATGGTGTCTGCCTTCAAGGAGCTTACATTCTATTGACAGAATCTAGAGACAGTGATAGAACTACAGAGAGAGACTGAAACAGAGACCTAACAGACACAGACAGAAACAAAGAAAGTAGAAACAGGCAGAAACCTCCCAGAGATATAAGCACTAGGCAGCTGGAGACACAGAACCTGCCATTACAGGACAGCTGACAGACAGGAGGAGGGAGAAAGGGGAGAGTGGACAGAAGAGGAGATGGTCTGCAGAACATGTTGCTACCTCCAGACCTCTCAGAATGGGTCAAGTTTGAGGCCAGAGAATCAAAAGCTCCAAGGTAGGGCAGCCACACTCCCTTGCCAGGTGGTGTATGGCAAAGCCCCACAGTTCTAGAAGGCAATATCTGCCCCAAAGAGGGTAAGCAAAAAAAAAAAGAGGATCAAAGAAGTGCTTGACTGCAGAGGATTTAATTCCTTGGCACGTCTGGTTGTCACCTCTCCCCCCCCCCCCCACACACACACTGTGACTGTCTTTCCTTTTCTTCCCCTGCCCCTTCCCTACCAGTTAGTTCCCTTTACTCACAGCCCTGGGTATTCCCCCCCTCCTTTCCCTTCCCCTCCCTTCTCTGGTAACTAGACTCCACTTCCTGCCTGAGATTAAGCTGCTGAGATTCCCACTGGGGGGGTAGGTCGGGGGAAGACAGCACCACTACTTGTGGGCCTCCCTAGAGCTCAGGTTTGCCCTCTCCTCTCATGACCCCCTCTTCTTTCCCTCCCTTCCCCCATTGAAGAATTTCTGGAGGATACACAAGAACTTAATGTCGGAGCCTCTGGGAGGGGACAAGATTTAAACCCAATGGTCGGGGAAGAGGAGGGGAACTACTCACAGAGAATTCTGAATGAAGGACTGGGGCAAAGTGAGAAGTTAGAGACAGATGAGAACAACCCAGCAGCCTGGTACAAGCTTAGCCTTTCCACTTCACACCAGGCATCAGACAGATAGACAAAGAAAAAAAAAGAAGAAGAGGTTCATTCATGGAAAAAACTTATTGACCCTTGAAAAGCACCATGCTGGGTCCTTAGCATATAAAAACAAAAATTAAACAGTGTAGGAGAAAGGTAGGTGGCTCAGTGTATTGAGATCCAGGTCTAGAGACAAGTGGTTCTGGGTTCAAATCTAACCTCAACTGTGTGATCCTGGGCAAGTCACTTAACCCTCATTGTTTAGTCCTTATTGCCTTTCTGCCTTGGAATCAATACCGATATTGATTTTTACCTTAAGTATTGTAGTTCCTGTTCTCAAGAGGCATACATTTCCAAGGTATAACCAAAGACTGGGCTGGCTCTAAATAGGGTAGGAGTGGGACTTCTTAGACTAAGGACTGTGAATTTTAAAAAATTATAATAGCAATTTCAATAGAATTGGTATTTCTTTTATGCATTTGAAAACATTATTCTGAGAAGGGATTCATTCATAGGCTTCAGCAGATTACCCAAAGGAGTCTATAACACAAAACAAAGGGGAGGGAATTCCTAGGAAAATGTGACCTCAAGTACTTACTGGTTGTATGACCTTGGGCAAGTCACTTAATCCTGTTTGCCTTGGTTTCCTCATCTGTCAAATGCGCAGGAGAAGGAAATGGCAATTTACTCCATTATCTTTCCCATGAAAACCCATGAAGAATTGTACATGACTGAACAACAACTTGGCAAGAGGAGAGAGAAAAGATGAGGAAGACCATGAACATGATCAGAATGGGTTAGGCGGCAGGCTTTGACTTTGCCTTCATCCCTTCCACTCTCTCTCCCTAACCCCATCCCCAATCAGGGGAGTTAAAACTTTAAATTCTTTATTTTCAATATTACTGAGAGCCTGAAACTAGGGAGGAAAGAAATATATAGGCATTTTCTCTTTCCCTTTGTCATGCTCTTATAGTTAATTGGGTTGGATTCTCGCAGAGAAGGGTAGGTGCCCAGGTATGGACAAAATGAATCTACCCTACTGGGGCTTGGGGTTCAGGCAATCCAAGTTGCCACTCTACAATCACTGTGGTGTCTCATTTGGTAAGAAGGATTTAGGAGAGAAAGGAGGAAGATCCAATATTCTCCTGCTCAGAGAAGAAAAGTCTGAGTAGTCTAATACCTCCTACCCAGCACAGTGGGAAATAGGAGAGGAGAAATAAGTGGAAGTTAAGCATGGAGGATTCAGGTGTGCCAGTCAAATGGTCGAGTCGAGGTATGAAACACTGACCCTGGAAAGGAAGGAGGATATGAAGTTTCTTTCACAGAGAAGAGTGGTGTGGACAGTGGTTATGATGGCGATGGCTCTCATGACATTGAAACAGAGGAATACGAGTTCAATACATGTCAGCAAACACTTATTAAACAGCTTTGTTGTTTGTCCTTCATTTTTGACATCACAGGTGATATCTTGGCTTGCATCATGGATGTGTCAGGCAGTCACACAAAATTGCCAGCCTCACTCTCTCATCCAGAGTCATCAAAGTCCAGTGGCAAGACAAAAATCAGGAATGGCAATGATCTGGGATATAGGCTTGATACCCTATCCACTGAACTGTCTAGCTGCCCCCAGAAGGTAAGGATTTAAAACAGGAATATACACACAGGAAGTTGGGTGAGATTGCAGGGAGCCTGAAAATCCCAGGAGATCGCTGTTCTTCTTTACTCCTTTTCTTTTATCTCTACTTCCCTTCAGGGTGGGGAGCCCAAAGTGGCAGCAAGAGGAGGTGTGGGTGTCCTGTCTTTTCTCACCCAAGCTGGCAGAAGGGGAGGGGATCAGCACCAGTGACATCAGGGCCAACACAACCCAGCCTCCACCTTTCACACCAGATTTCTTTTTTGGGTGGAAGGAATAGGTGGGGGGGGGGCAGGAGTAAGGAAGGAGATGAACAGTGATTAAAGAATCTTGGCAGATGTAGAGATGGGTCAGATTAGAAAATCCTCAATGATACCCCAACCCCAATAGAAGACAGTATTTTTGTAGGAAAACAAATCCAACTAAAGGTATCCCTTTGATAAATGTCCCCAGGGTAATCCTAACTGATTCACATTCTAGATCCTCCTGTAAAGATCTGACAGATGATAGAGGGATATATGTGAAGACCTGAAACCTAGGCCTGAAAGTGGGGAGGGGACCCCATTTAGGCATTTTATAAGAATTCTAAAGAGGAATTACCCCCCCCCCCCTTCCTTCTAACTGGGAAGATCGGTACTAGTTGAGTACTGGATAAAACAAAATAAACAAAAATCCCTTCAAAACCAAAACAAACCAAGCCAAAAAACCCTCTTACTCCAGCCAGGTCAAGTTTCAAGGAAGCCTTGATTCCTCCTAATCTTTTTTTTCTTCTTGTCTCCAAGAAGGCCTTCTCAGTTCAGACAGGCAGATACTTTCTTTTCCTTTTCTTAAGGAAAACATTTTAAGAAATAGAAGGAAGAAAGGAATTAAAATGTTGAGGTGGAAACTGTGGGTTGAACTAAGGCTACAACAGAATTTTGGATCCCTCATTTGTCTGGTTTCCATTCAGTCCTGCTCCTTCCCCCATCAGGATGGAGTCATACCAGCCTCCTGGGGTCCCCTACCTCCCACTTCATATTCTGCTTTCCTGCCTCTGTTCAGCTCTAGTTGGGAGCAGAGGGTCCCCATGGAGTCGTAAGGGGGAAATCCTGTAGGGCTGGGGAGCTAATGAAGAGATGGGGAGATGGGGCCAGCCCCCAGGAGAGAGATGGGGGCAGTGTTGCAGGGGAAGGAGAGGGGTTTAAAAAGGCATAGAGAGTTAGGGGGGAGGGAGTCAGTTCGGTGCAGTGAAGGAAGAAGGAGGGACCCAGAGTAGAGAAGGGAGAAGACATACCAATAAACTCAATGCAGATGCTCTGTGTGTGTATGTGTGTGTGTGTAACCATTAGCCAGCCAGCAGTTTCCCCTAGGTGGTCTTTCGCCTAATACCTTGACCCTAGAAAGAATGAAGCCCTCCCCAATCCAGGCAAGTATACATTTGGACATAAGGAAAGAGAGTCTAGAACTGGAAGATCAGCTTCTTTCCTTGCTTTTGAACCTTAGAGATATTTTGCTTTCCTCAAACCCGTTAGCATATCCTGCTCTAGGCAACACATAAAGTCATGGACTCCTCAATGATTTGTCAGTTGGTTTTGTTGAAGAATTCTCCCCCACCTCCTTTATTTTCAAAATCTTTGTTGTTCGGGGAGGTAGGAGAAGGGAGATGAATATATTTGGAAATGATGTCAATGTAAAAACAAAAGGTATAAATTTAAATTCAGATTTTAAAAAATGATTAGGACTGGGAAGGCTTTTGCCCTAGACATAGGCTATCTCAGATTTTTCTTTGTATCTTCACTGATTAGTAAATGCTTGCTGAATGACTGAGAGATTCATCTTCCCAGAAGCGTTGATTTCCTATTGTGATATATTAAGATTCCCATCATTCAACAAGCATTTATTAAACACCTATTATATGTTAGGCATTGTATGGGGAGGGAAATGGGGAGGAAGACTAGGGGAAAGTTATATATAGCATCTGAGATTCAAAGGTAAAAACAGTTTCTGTCTTCAAGGAGTTCAGAGTCTACTAGAAAATGATGGATACACAGTCAATAGATACAAAAGATATACAAAGTAAACATCAGGTAATTGGGAGCCAAGGAAAGTAGCAGTCAGCAAGATAAAGAAAGGCATATGTAGAAGGTTGAACTTGAGCTAAACTTGAAGCCAACTAAGAATTCTAAGAGGCAGAGGTGGGGAAGGTATAGGACAACTCTGCCTTCAGGCAGGAGAAAGGGAATGCCATTTTCCTCTATTTAAGGAGAGTACCCAGGCCAGCGATCTCTTCATTTACCACCTGGCTATACTTCTGATTTCATGATGCCTTGAAATGAAATTCAAATGCTTATCTTCTCTCCTCCTCCTCCTCCTCCTCCTCCTCCTCCTCCTCCTCCTCCTCCTCCTCCTCCTCCTCCTCCTCCTCCTCCTCCTCCTCCTCCTCCTCCTCCTCCTTCTCCTCCTCCTCCTCCTCCTCCTCCTCCTCTTCCTCTTCTTCCTCTTCCTCTTCCTCTTCTTCTTCTTCTTCTTCTTCTTCTTCTTCTTCTTCTTCTTCTTCTTCTTCTTCTTCTTCTTCTTCTTCTTCTTCTTCTTCTCTTCTTTTTCTTCTTTTCTTCTTCTCTTCTTTTTTTCCTTCTTCTCTTCTTCTTCTTTTCTTCTCTTCTTCTTCTTCTTCTTCTTCTTCTTCTTCTCTTCTTCTTCTCTTCTTCTTTTCTTCTTCTTCTTCTTCTTCTTCTCTTCTTCTTCTTCTCCTTCTTCTTCTTCTCCTTCTTCTTCTCCTTCTCCTTCTCCTCCTCCTCCTCCTCCTCCTCCTCCTCCTCCTTCTTCTTCTTCTTCCCTTACCTTCTGTTTTAGAATAGATACTAATCTCCATTCCAAGGCAAAAACATCAGTAAGAGTTAGGCAAATGGAGTTAAGTGACTTGTCCAGGGTCACAAAGATTCAATTCCTATTTACCTTTGGTCTCCCATTAGATTTTGAGCTCCTGGACAGTTGGTTGGCTCAGTGAATAAAGAACCAGGTCTGGGGATGGGAGGTCTTAGATTAAAATGTGGCCTCAGAAACTTTCTACCTATGTGATCCTGGGCAAGTCACTTAACCCCAATTGCCTAGCCCTTACTTCTTTTCTACCTTGGAACTGGTACTAGCATCCATGCTAAGACACAAGGTAAGGGTTAAAAAAAAAAGATTTTGAATTTATAGAGGACAGGGACTATTTTTTTTGTCTTTCTTTGTGTCACTAGTTTATCACAGTAATTGGCATATACTTATTCAATGTTTGCTGACTAACAAGTTCAGTAAGAAGGCCAATTTGACTGGACTGTAGAGTATATAAAAGGTTAAGGCTGGAAAGATAGACTAAAACCTTATTGTGAATGCATTTACTTGTCATAGTAGGTTACATTTGATCCTAGAGGCAATAGGGAGCTATTAGAAGTTCTTGAGCAGAGGAGTGACTTGATCAGACATATTTTAAGGCTATCCCTTTGAGAACCCTGTGGTGCAACTATCCAGAGGGCTGGATTTGAAAGAATGAGGAAGACTAGGTGAAGATAATTAACGTCTTCAAGGAGTTCAGAGACTACTAGAAAAGATGTATACACAGTAAATAGATTCAGAATTGAATTCTGACTTACCATTTGTATGATCTTGGGCAAATAACAACCTCTGCAAGTCTAATGGCCTATGCACAATAGAGCATCACAAACCCGGGATTCACTCAGTCTCAGTATGCTCCTTCTGCTCTCCAGTCCCTACAGCCACCCAGAGTCAAGCTTCTGAGACTCAATTCTTCCCTTCTTCTCTTCACTGCCACTCCAGCCGAATGAGACCTAGGAGGAGAATGGAGGAAGGAAGGGAGTTTAAGGTAAAATTGGATAAAGTCTCCAATTTCCTGCCAACATCCAGACTTGCTTCAGAAGAGTATGGGAGAATGAGGTTAGCCAGAGTTAGGATTTTGCTCTAAGGAACCCGCAGGGAGTGGACTTTAAAGAGAGAAGCCCCTGCCCCTTCCCAGAGAGAACTGTGACCATTAAAAAGATCCTATAGATGAGGCCCCAGGTTACAGAGACAGTCTTCTAAGTTTCAGGATTCTGGACTATGAGGTCTTAAAGAAGCTACCGGCTACTAAGGGCTTTCTGTCCTCTAGGGGTAGGAAAAAGAAGAGTGGGTTTGCGATTTGGAATCCTTGAGTTGAGCCTTGACTCCAGACAGTTACTAGCTACTATAAGTGACCCTGGGCAAATCTTTAATCTCTTAACCCTCTGGGATAGCAAGTACTTGGCAATTCTCCTGGTTGCTGGATAGAAACAAGAAGTCACTAAATTTTAGGATACGCAGGAGGGCTACTTTTGCGGTTTAGAGACTGAGACCAGGGGCTTTTACCCCCCCCCCCTTTTGTCATAGAACCCTCTGGCAGGCTGATGAAACCATTGGACCCCTCCTTAGAACAATGTTTTTTTTTTTTAATGCATAAAACGGAACATATAGGATTACCAAGGAAACCAATTATATTGAAACTCAGTTATTAATATAAAAATAATTACAGACAACAGATTAAGCGCCCCCGTTTAGAAAGTGACCTAGAATACTGTGAGAGTAAGGGGCTTGCCTACGATCGATCGATCGTACAGCCGGTGTGTACCGGAGACAGAACCTGAACCCACATCTGTCTCCCAGGCCCTGAAACAGGAGCTCTCTGTCTATTACACCCGCCATGCTTCCTGTCACAAGGAGCTAACTAAACGTCATTTATTATTATCGCTACTAATTCATTCCTTAGGACGCGAGTGCTAGCTGAAGTCTCCTTCCCAATGCTCAGTCTCTCCTTCTGACTGCCCCCGAAAAGAGCTCCCTCCCCTTTCCTGAATTCTTTCCTTTTCGAACTTTGACGCCGTCCGAGAAGGGGCAGCGGGGGCTTTGATGCCCGTAAAAGCATCTCTCCTTCCCATGGTCAAATTGATCCTGCCCTCCCTCACCTTCTTCTGTGTGGCCCAGGCAATGTGCTGAGAATTAGCGTCCACGAGACTTTCGAGGACGGAGAGATCGCTAGATGAGGAGTTCCGTTCTTTGGGAGAAATCCTTGCATGGAGAGGGTTGGGCAAGAGAAAGAGAGATAGACGAGGAGGAGAAGGCGACTGGGGGGTTACACGTCCGTCTGTCCGTCTGTTAAGGCTTTTTGAGTGTTGGAATGTCTTGTTGGTTCAAGGGGGCGAGGTTAGGGGCGGGGCCTTCTGTGTGGGTGGGGGGGCGGAGAGGTGTGGGTTTAAAATAAGGCAACCGGGGCGCCCTAGGCGGGGAAACGGAGCTAGACTGGGGAGCCAAGAAGCTGCTGCGAGGAGCTGCATTGCCACTGCTAACACCGGAGTAGAGGAACCCCGAAGTTCCAGCCACTCCCTCTTTGCGCCCCGTCCTTCTACTGCACCCAACCCGGAGATTCTACCTCTCTAACCCTCTCGGCAGGAGAGAGACAGCAGCCCCAGCCGATCTTCTTCCCCATCAACGTATGGGAAGGGGGTCCGCCCCGACCGTCGATCCATCATAGTCTCAGGCTACAGTCCGCTGGCAAGCAGGTGTCTTGAAAAACGGAGCGGCAGCGGGAAGCTGCCAGGGCTCTCCCACCCCCCCTGCTGCCCTCCCCCGACCCGGATGGGCGTCCAGAAGACCCGCTCTGAAACCATGCTGATGGGCACCGACCCTGCCATGCCTGGGGACGAGGACGGCCGAGTTGGGGTGAGCGAGGTGCAGGGCCGCTACTTCTACCAGCCCGAACCTCGGGCCCCTCTGGATGCCGGAGTAGCTGACCGAGACTGCAGAAGCAGCTGCGACGGGGCACTGGGCGTCCCCTACCCGGGAGCTGCTATGGTCCCTGTGGGCGTGCAGCCAGCTCCCAGCCCGGGCCGCTTCCTCTCCCCTTACCCTTTCCCCGCCCGGCCACAGCCTCAGCAGGCGGGCTACGCAGGAAGCCCGGAGCCCTATACGCTTCCCTCGGGTGGTGAGGGCTTCCAGTCAGTGGACGGCTACTCGGGCGCCGGCGGAGCCGTGGGTGGGCTCTATCCCCGCAGCAGCCAGTTCTTCCCTGGCCCCGAGGCCAATCTGGGCATCCGAGCCAGGGAACCCTGCAGCGGGACCGCTTTCTCCGGCAAATTGAAAGTGGTCCTCGGCAACCATTCACTGTGGCTCAAGTTTTACCGGCAGCAGACCGAAATGATCATCACCAAGCAGGGCCGGTAAGTGAGCGCGTAGGGGGCCAGACGCCTGGGTCCTCGGGGAGTTTAGGCACCATAATCGCGTCTCCCTATCACAAGCGTCACTAACAGTCACCAAAGGCCGGGGTTTTGTACCAAGCGCCTGGAGGCTCCTTTGAGGGCCCATTATTTCGCAGGGAGTATAGGCTCTCCCGAGAGAAGAGAAGGGTTTCGAGATCCTTGCTTTCTCCTCACCCCCCACCCCCAGTCCCAAAAGTGTATATGACCCGAGGGGGAGGGATAGGGGAGGATGAGGGTTTTGAGAGTAGGGGGAGTGTCACGCAGGGATTGCGGGGAGCAAAGGAATAGAGGTGGGGTATTCCTGCCTCGCTCCTCTTTTTTTGTAACTAAGATTTTCCGGGGACCCGAGGCTCAGAAATTGCGACTGTTCGAACCTTTTCTTTTTTTCTTTTTGTGTTCGTAACCAAAACTCTGGTGGAGAGTAGACTTGATGGAGGGAACTGATTGAGGTAGGCAGGCTGGGTGCAGAGGGTGCTTTGACCCTTTGCCTGTCACAGTTCCCTCTCTCTGTCCTTCAGCGGCTCTTGTGCAGAAGCCAGTTTTGAGGGGGGGGGGCGACTGGATTCAGTAACACGGAGATGCCTTCTCCAAGTTTCCTTTCCGGTCTTGCTTTGAGATCATATGTCTGTGTATCCCTGAATGTGTGGAAGGGGGGAGGGGGCAGACAGGGTGGGAAGGGGGCAGTGATGTCCTTCAACCGCAAGGGGTAAGGGCACTCAAAGATCCCTGAGCCTCTGAGCTTCATCTTCCCGGCCCCCTGAGGTTAAACTGCTGAAACGGTGTTAATCCCCTTTTCCGCCTCTCCCACCTTGCTTGGAGAGTGAGTGAGTGGACTCTGCCTGTGGAGGAGTTGGGGGAGTGCTAGGACGACATGTTGCTTCCGGATAAAGGCCTGTAGTGTGGAGAAGAAAGAGAAACTTATAACCTGTTGATTGTTTACTAAGCAATTGTGTACCAAGATTTTGTGTCAGTTGCTGTTCTGAACCATTGTACAGCAGGTGCTAATTGGGAAACTAGAATTCATTTTAGAAGTAAGGAGATACATTCAATTGTTTATTAAGCCGCCTTTACCCTTCTGGTTTTTCTCCTCCTTTCTTCTAACCTCATTAATTAAGCTGATTCCATTGAGGCCTTGAGGGCTGGGTGGGGCACAGTTTGAAAAATCTAAATGTCTTTTCCTTCTAATAACACTCATCATTTAATCTGGTGAGGAATACGTAGAAGATATCACTATAGTAGCTGCTTTCAAGGAGCATCTATTTCCATTCTGACCAAATTCTAGAGAGGCTGGGAAGTAACTGGAAATTCTCCAGTCAGAAGATGAGGGTTTGAGTCCTTGCTCTGTTTCTAGCTCTTCTGATCTTGGGCAAGTCATCTGGGCCTCAGTTTCCTCATCTAGAAAATAAGGTTAGAACAGAACTCTGGATTCACTTCAAGTACTAAATCTATGATCCTACAATCTGGTCCAATACCCTCATTTTGTAGATGAAGAAACCAAGATTCAGGGGGATGACATAATCTGATGGATTTTGGGGAGACAATGTGATACAGTTAAAAGATTTGGCTTTCTATGAGGCTCTCTGACTTAATTGTTTGCCTCAGTTTCCTCATCTATAAAAATAACCTCCTCTAAGGCTATCTTTCATCTGCTTAAAAACAAAACAAAACAACCTGATTTACTATCTGTTTTACTATCAATTCTAAGACAGAAGCAAGCAACAATCCTTAAGTGACTTACCCCAAGGGTCACATAGCTAGGAAATGTCTTAGGTCAAATTTGAATCCGGGTCTCCAGACTCCATAACCAGTGCTGTATTATGCTACTTAGCTGCCTCCTTCCATCTGTTCTTTATGTATCCAATATGTACCTAATTATTCAGGAAATTATGCAAATTATGTAATTTTTTAGGTAATTAAAAAAACAAAAACAACTCTTACCTTCTGTCTAGGAATCAATACTGTGTATTGGTTCCAAGGAAGAAGAGCAGTAAGGGCTAGGCACTGGAGGTTAAGTGACTTGGCCAGGGTCACACAGTTAGGAAGTGTCTGAGGCCAGATTTGAACCTAGGACCTCCCATCTCTAGGCCTGGCTCTCAATCCACTGAGCCTCCCAGCTGCCCCTATTTAGGTAATATTGACAATTGATTGCCGATTTTCTCATCTTGAGGATAGGGCCTTTCTCTGCCTCCCTTGGAAGCTTACTAAATGTTTGTTGATTAAGATGACATTATATAGTCAGTGAGGAAATGGATTTGTCAGCTGTGAAGCATAATATAAACTTGAATGATTGTTGGTGGCAGAGCCTTGACTCTCAGAGTCCAGGTCCTTCCTAGTCAAATCCTTTACTAGGGAGAGTCCATTGACCTAAGGCTTTCCCTATTTGTTCCCCAGCATTCTCATGACACTCTCATAACTACCATCCTATTTTGGCAAGCTCTCAGCAGATTCCTCCAGTCCACTAGCCAACATATCAGCACCTTCTTTCTTCTTTTAAAGATTTTCTTCCATCTTAAAGTGGAAGAAATGACCTTATCCCTTCACTCCCAGATGATTCACTCATTTCCAGGCTCCTCCCCTCCCTTAACCCTTATCTTCTGTTTTACCTTTTATGACAGGGCAAGGGCTAGCCATCTGGATTAAGTGACTTGCCCAGGGTCACACAGCTAGGAAGTGTCTGAGGCCAGATTTGAGCCCAGGCCCTTCTGACTCCAGGCCTGCTACCCTATCTTTTGTGCTGCCCCTTTCACAGGTCCTTCTGATTTCGCCTACCTCCTTGCCCTATATACCCTAAGACAGAAGGTGAGGGTTTGACTGACTAGCTTGGCTGTAACATACATACATAAGGAGGACATTTGAAGGTGTGGAGGAAGGTGATTCTGATTGGGGATAGGGCCTGCTATGTTAGGAAGTGGTGAAGATTATGGTTTTACCACTCACTAGATAAGATCTCGAACAAGTAACATTTCCCCCTTTGGAATACTTTTTTATCTGAGAAATGAGAAAGTTAAACTAAGTAATTTCTAAAGGAGTGTCCACTGTGATCTTCTATAGTTTTCTAGATAGTTCAGGTTTCTTTTGGATGAAAATGGTGGTTGAATTAAATATAGGGTGTATGTACTTTTATGTTTCATGGTTAACTTTGTCTCTGTACATATTCATATGTATCTGCCCGTGTGTGTTCATGACTTCCGCGCAATGGTATTTTTCTATGTGATCATGTCTACGGTCCTATTGAGCTCTGAAATCACCCCACCCTTCCACACGTACCTCTGGGATTGATATGGAGTGAGAAAGAGAAGGAATCATGTGGTTGATGTGCTGCTGAGAGAGGCGGAAAATCATCAGAGGCTTCATTACCTCTATTTCTAAAAGAAAAACTGTGTGTAGTGTAGAAGGTTGGGATAGAATCTGGTGGTTCCAATCTGCCAAGACATAACAATGACTATAACTAGGGACAGTACTGGCATAAATACATTTGTCTGAGGGGGTGTGTGTGAAAGACAGAAAGGGAGAAATCAACATTGAGTGAGCCACACCACCTTGCAGCCCTGGGTATCCCCGCTCTCCTCTGGCAGCCACTCCCTTCACCACCGAGGCCCAGACACACAGACTGAACACATTTGTTGTGTTCCATTGCCCTGGAGACTATTTGTGACCACTTTTTAGAGCTGCAATTACACTGACCAGTAAATATTTGTTGAAGAATCATCAAGGAAAAGGATAGGTGGGAGGAAAGCTTTCCATGCCCAAAGTTCTAGATTTTGTTGGGTTTGATTACTTGGAGCTGTAACGGGTGCCTCTCTGAGATCAACTAGCCAACTCTCTTATGTGAAAGATGAGGAAATCACGACTCAAAGAAATGGAAGAAAGGTGGCAAAAGACTTTGAGGGCATTTCATCTCTACTTTGTGGGGGCAAGGCCAGATATTCCCATTGTTCAGCCCTGTTGCCTGCTTAGCAAGTGTTCAGTGATAATCAGGGTAGCAATTAGAGACTATTTGTGGGTTCCCAAAATAGTGATGGCTCTGGGGAATCCAGAGTAAAACAGACTCTTCTGACTGTTTATCGTCAGCATGGAATCTAGAAGCCCCCACACTCATAGCCTAGAAAGAGTAAATGAACCCCAGTTTACTTAACTTAAAGGTGAAAGTCTCAGGTTTGACCCTGTTCCTGTGAGAATCCATCCCGAGCAGAATCTCAGGCTTTAACAATCCACTTCAGATGGGGACTAAGCCCAAACTGAAGGCGAGTGACTCTGGAAGTCTCCAGAAGCCTCTCTCAGTATATCACACCCTCCTTCCGAGGATTAAACTCGGGACCTTCAGCTTTCCACACGCTGACACTGACACGATGCCTACCGCACCAGTCACTCCCCTTCAGTTTGGGCTTAGTCCCCATCTGAAGGGGATTGTCAAGCCTGAGATTACCCTCAGAGTGGATTCTCACAGAAACAGGGTCAAACCTGAGGTTTTCACCTTTAAGCTAAGTAAACTGGGGTTCATTTAATCTTTCTAGGCTACACGTTTGGGGGCTTCTAGATTCCATGTGGACACCATCCTATTCTCATCTTTCCCTATCCCTCTCAGGTCATTTAAACATGTTTCTCTTAGAGATGGAAAAATACCAGATCTTTTTGGAAGTGAGGCTTTGCTGGGTAACTCAACTAAAGGCTGAGAGGATAAGCAAATTATCTGTCCCTCAGCAGGAAGTTGGTGACAGAGGTGGGATTGGAACCCTTCTCACCCCCTCCACTGATCTTCCCAGGTACAACCCCAGAATGGGAGTATTCTGTTGGGCTCTGACACTTGGGCTCTAGCGGTCATCTCTGGACCTTTGTCCCTTTGGAATCTTCATTCCTGATTCCCATCAAATATGTTCCCTAGCCTTCTGTGCTTCTGGGGGTTTGGAAGGATGGAAGGGGAGGACTCCTGGATCAGGCTTCCATAAATCAGAACCCAGATCATCATAGACCCAGGGTCCAGATGTGTTTCACCTAGACAAAGGGGATCCTTAATCTAAAAGCCTGATCAAGGGGAAGGAGTGGAAAGGGAAATGAAAGGTGTTTTCAATCTGGCAGTAGTGTTTCCTACTTACCATTTGTATTGGGGAGGGAGGCAAGAATTTATGTGGAAAATGCCTCTTCTACCATGGAAAATGATTTTTTTTTCTTGATATGGTCCTATGTCATGTTGGTGATTTCAAAGGAAAAGGCTGGCATCGATTCTATGCCAATGCTGGGAGTCAAAGGGTTGATGTTCTCCCCAGCATAGTAGAATACTGTTTCTAATCTGTTATCTATTCTATTACTCCATGTTGAAATATCCCCATTGCTGGTCCTTGGTTCTCAGTTCAATCCCCGGGTCAGGCTAGGAGGGTTGGGGTGGAAGGGGTTCTGCCTGATGGAGCCTTTGAAACTGGGGGCAGGCGGAAAAGAAGCTTCCTGCACTTGCCCAGCTCATCTTTAGTTTCTCTTTTGCAGCATGTGTGTAGGGTGGAAGAGGCAGGAGATAGGACCGATATATGTCCCAAGTCTAGCTCCTTGGTCACAGCTTCAGTAGTGTCGAAAAAGAAGCAGAATGTCTGGTGATGGGAAGGGCTGTGATAAAGCTCAGGTTTTCATGACTGAGGAAAAAGCATGTCCTTAGAGTACCTTCTTCTTGGGCTTGATGGAGGCTGCTGGCAAAAGGACTTCATGCTGCCCCATCTTTTGGGAGAGACCCCCATGCCTACTGAGTTGATCAGACTGGGTGATTGGGCTATCAGTTAGAGATGCTTGGTGCCCCTTGGAATATAGTGAGGAAGATAGTGGTTTTAAACTCCACACTACCACCCCCACTCCCCCAGGTGGTGCAATAGATATAGAGTGGCAGGTCTCAAAAGTCAGGAAGATTCATCCTCATCTTTGTGAGTTCAACCTCAGATACCTACATAGCTATGTGACCCTGGGCAAAGCACTTAACCTTATTGGCCTCAGTTTCCTCATCTGTCAAGTCAGGTGAACTAGAGAAGGAAATGGCAAACCACTCCAGTATCTCTGCCAAGAAAACCCCAAATAGGGACACAAAGAGCCAGACATGGTGGAAAAAACAACTGAACAACTGCTCCCTCAACAACAAATGAAGTAAAAGAGCTTTATAGGGATCTGTTTCCCACTCACTCACATAGTTCCTAGCACACAAAAAGTACTTAATAAGTTTTTTAATCATTGAGTAAAAAAAAAAAGCTAGCCCATGTCAAAATGGAAATTTAACATCTCTATCAAGGGAAGATTAATTCCTTAATAAATAAGCTATTATTAAAAAAACACACACACACAAGCATTTATTAAGTTCTCTGTGCCCAAATACTTACAGCTAGAGAAACAAAGACTAATTTGAAATTCTATACTTAGGGTAGAACTCTGTCCAGCCCCAAGTACTTCGGAAATCTGGAGGGATGTTAGCTGAGCAACAGAATTCTCTTTCTTCACAGGCGGATGTTCCCCTTCCTGGCTTATACGATCCATGGGATGGATCCTGTTGCCCATTACCGGGTGTTTGTGGAAGTGGTGCTGGTTGATCAACACCACTGGCGTTATCAGAATGGCAAATGGGTTCAATGTGGAAAGGCTGAGAACAACATGCCAGGTAGGGAGGGCATCCGTTGGGGCACTGGGGTGGATCAGTCAGTGGGATGTTTTCCCCCTGTCTCTGAGGTTGGGGCGCCCTCTGGTGGGAGTTTGGCAAACCTAATTGACTTCTTGCCTCACCTGTCCAATCCCTGTCTCTTTTGCCCAATACTCTTCCCCTCCCCCAACCGTTTCCATTTTACTCTTTTCTTTCTGTCTTGTCTCTTTTTCTAAGCTCCAGACCTTTTTCTTCCTAGGCCTGTCTATATACGTTTATCCTGATGCCAAATGATCCTATGACCCAGCCTCATAGAAACCAGAGACATTTCCTTCTTCCCCTGCATCTCTCTAATTTCAGGAATTCCCAAGAATCTGACCACAAGAGGTTATATATAACAGCAAAAGAGCTACTCTTTTTACAGGGAATAGGCTATATATCCACCCAGACTCACCCAACACGGGGGCCCACTGGATGCGGCAAGAGATATCATTTGGAAAACTCAAGCTGACTAATAACAAGGGAGCCTCCAATAATGTAACCCAGGTAAGATCCTCTTTGTCTCTATTCTTCAATTATTCCTAATCCATGACGATAAAACATGAGGAAAGGAGATCGAAGCTAGACTTGAACTTTCTGGTGGTAGCTGAACAGAGAGTGAGCTATTAGAACAGGTGACCAAGTAAGCATGGAGTTTCTTAGCTTCTTGTTTTAAAAATGAAATTTTTATAAGTCCCTTAACCCCTACTGCCTAGCCCTTACCACTCTTCTGTCTTGGAACCAATACACAATATTGATTCTAAGATGAAAAGTTATGGGCTTAAAGAAAACTAAACTAAATTTTTATTTTTTTAATTAAGAAATTTAATTTAATTAAGGAACAAAATTCAAGAATACCTCAAAGACCAAGCTTCATCAAATAATATAGTGCATTTTTAACCCATAAAACAAAGAGATAGTAGGATAATTTTTTATTTTAAAGTAAAAATATTGCAATATTTTTGTGTCAACTGAGGTCCCTGATCTAAGCGTCTGTCCTCTCTGCCTCCCACCACCCTATTTCCTCCATAAAAAAAATTTAAAAGTTAGGCAACTAATATGTATAGTCAGAAAAAGCACATTCCCATATTGGCCATATGTAAACATTTATTTCTCATTCTACATAAACAATCCAACATCTCTCTTCAGGAAGTAGACAGCTTTCTCAATCATGGGTTCTTTGGAACTGATCAGTTGTTCTTCTAGTATAAATTGTTTTCTGTTAGTCTGTCAGTCCAAATGTTCAAGTGATACCTCTTCCTCCCACTCCTACTTCATTTGTGTAGTCTTCTATTTGGAGGTTACCCCTTCCCCAAATTATAGGAGATATCAAATACTTCCTCCTGCCCTCCCCCCTTTTCTTCTTTTCTTTTCTCTTCCTTCTTCCCTTTTAAGATAATAAAACAACAAAAATCATCCCCAGGTCTTTCATCTTGACTCCCTCTACTTAACATCATGTTCTCTAGGGCTTACATAATTCTCCTTCCTCCCCATTAGAATGTACACACTTCATACCTATGACATCTTTTCTGACTACCTGTTTGTATTTAGTTTTTTGTAGTTCTCTTTACTCCTCTGATTACATTTCAAACTTTTTATTCAGCTTCTTTCTTTTCAACAGGAATATATAAAAGTTCTCTAGTAAGTTTCATTTAAAGGTCCACTTACTCCTCTCTTCCCCTATCTCTATTCCCACTCCCACCTCACTCCCCATAGAATTATACTAAATTTTTCTGCTTAAGTCTTTTCCTGGTTGTAAGCCTATATATTTTGCTTTCTGGAATGTCACATTCCATACTCTCAGCTCTTTTATGATGGTAGCTGCTATGTGATCTGACTATGGTTCCATGTTATTTAAATTTTTCTTTCTGGCAGCTTGTAGTGTTTTGTCTTTGACCTAGAGGCTCTGTATTTTAGCTACTTGTGTTCCTGGGAATTTTCATTTTTTGATTTCTTTCAGGAGATGACTAGTAGATTCTTTCTATTTTCACTTTGCCCTCTAGTACTAAGGGATCTGAGCCATATTTTCCCCCCAGTGATTTCTTTTTTTAATTTTTGTTCCTTTCCTTTATTTATTGAGGATTAAAAAAATATATCACAGTGATTTCTTCCCCACATGACAGAACCTTTCCTGTAGACAAAGAAATACAGTTTAAGCAAAACCAATTGATCAAGCACTCTCATCTGACAGTATATATACACTATGATACACTCCCTAGATTCTTACCTTTCCCCTGAGAGGAGAGACCTGTGTTATATTCTCTATTCTTGAGACTCAACCAATCATTGTAATTGTTTCAAATTTAGCTACCTTTTAGAGCTGTTTTCATTTATATTGTTGTTATGATTATCTATATTGCTCTGTTCACTCTATGTCTTAAATTATTTCTTAAAATATGGTGCAAATATATCCATTAGATTTATGGAGAGGTTAGGTGTTTATGATCACACAAGAGGCAGAAAAGTTCACAGGAAGCAAAATGGATAATTTTTTTTCATAAAAATTTTTTTTTACACAAACAAAACCAATGCAGCTAAAATCATAAGAAAAGCAGGAAACTAGAGAATAAAACCTTTTGCAGCAAGACTCTGATAAAGGTCTCATTTCTAAAACATTAGGAACTGAATCAAATTTTCAAGAATGAGAGCTGTTCCCCAGTTAATAAATAGTCAAAGGGCACGAATACCTG
Organism: Monodelphis domestica; assembly: GCF_027887165.1. Classification (NCBI taxonomy): domain Eukaryota; kingdom Metazoa; phylum Chordata; class Mammalia; order Didelphimorphia; family Didelphidae; genus Monodelphis; species Monodelphis domestica. The sequence continues at coordinate 199,087,009 of NC_077228.1, forward strand.
GTTTTCAGAGGAAATCAAAACTATCAAAAGCCATAGGGGAAAAAATACTCCAAATATCAAATAACTAGAGAAAGGCTACTAGAGAAAATCAACTCTGTAGTAGCACCTTGCACCTATCCAATTGTCTAAGATGACAAAAAGTTAAATGACAAATGCTAGAGGAGATATGGGAAAATAGGTATCATGATGTACTGTTGTTTTGAACTAGTCCAACTAGTTTTGAACTAGTCCAACCATTCTGGAAAGCAATTTGGAGCTCTGTCTCCAAAGATATTAAACCATATGTACCCTTTGACCCAGAGATACCATCACTAGGTCTATATTTACTTCAAAGTGATCAAATAAAGAGAAATCTATAGAAATACTTTTGTGATTGAAAAGAATTGAAAAGTGAGGAAGTGCCCATCAATTGTGAAATGACTGAATCAGTTCCAGTGTATAAATATGGTGGAATACAGTGATGTGGTAAGAAATGTTAAAGATCATGGTTTTAGAAAAACCTGAGAGACTTGTATGAACTGATGCAAAATGAAGTAAGCAAAAATGAGAACAATTTATACAATAAGAGTAATATTGTAAAGATTCAACTTTGAATGACCTAATAATTCTGATCAACACAAAGACTCATCACAATTCCAAAAGACTCAGGATGAAATATACCATCCACCTCCAGAAAAAAGAAATGATAAACTGACAGTGCAAACTGAAACATATTTTCTTCTATTTCTTTCTTTTAATAGACTATTTTAGGGGGAAGGGGGCATAGCTATACACATTTGTAACGGGTTTAATTTTTCTTGCCTTCTCAGTGGATGGGAAGGAAGAGGAGAAAAAGAGAATTTGGAACTTAAAATAAAAAGAATGAAAAGAAATATGATATGCAGGCTTTTTAAAGTCGTGGTTTTTAGGCAAAAATTAAATTATATCTCTAGTAATAAAAATATTATATTTTATGAGGTTTATTAAGGATTATTAGAAATCAAGGAATAAAGAAGATACAAAATAAAAATAACCACATGCCCATGGCTGATTAGCCCATTCAAATCCCCAAGCTTAGCTTACTTACTACACTTGCTACATCATTGCAAAGCAAGAGACAGCATGAGGGAGGCCTTACTGCCAGTTAAATACTAATTGTGATCTCACCCAGGTGGAGACTCAGGTGAGATTATAGGGAATTCTGGGAAATACCAAGGACTTCTGTGGATTGAAGTCTAGGGTTCAAAATCTCCATTTTTACATTCCTTCCAAATCTTCATTTTTATAATAGTTTAGTGATTCTTAAATTGTATCTCCTTAATTTATTTGTAAGGTCAATTAATTTTTATTTAAGAACCTGTATGCTTTCTTCTATTTTTCCTCTCTTTTGACTTTGTTTTAATATTTCTGGTTGTCTTGTGGAGTCATTGGATTCTCTTTGGTTCATTCTGATTTTAAGGGAGTCTGTAACTAAGGAAAAGTTTTGTACTGCTTGTGCTGAGCTACCAATTCTCTTCCCTTGTCTCTATGGTAAGATTGAGCAAATATTTGTTATTAAGGATCAGATAATAAATATTTTAGGCTTTGTGGGCCAAGAGGAAAAATTGAGGATATTATCTAGGTAATGAATTAAAAAAAAACATTTCTGCAATTTTGTTATTGATGAAATTCAAAATATAATAAGATAATTGGTTACAATTTATTTGGATAATTTTTCGTCTACCTATAAGAATTGAGGGAGCATAATGTTTTGCTTACTTAGAGCTCAAGTTAATTATCTCTATCATCAAAATGGATTGCAAATGGTCAAAATTGTCTTTTTACAAAGATAAGTACTGCCAAATACTGACATCAATCTGCAAATATGTGATATTTTAATTGAGTCAAAAGGCTAATAGTCATTTTTTTCTCAAATCCTTACTTTATATCTTATAATTAATACTATATATTGGTATCTGAGGCAGAAGAATGCTAAAGGCTAGGCAACTGAGGTTAAGTGACTTGCCCAGGGTCCCACAGCTGGAAATGTGTGAAGCCAGATTTGAACCAGGATTTCTATCTCTAGTCCTGACTCTCAATCCACTGGGACATACAGCTCCCTTTATGAACTGGTTATTAAAAATAAAACATGTCATAGTACTTCAATATATATGGTACTCCAAATGCTATCAATTTAAAATTGCATTGCTGCTATTTGTACCAAAGATAGGGATTTGTTGTTGTTATTCAGTCACTTGACTCTTCCTGACCCAATTTGGGGTATTCTTGGCAAGAATACTGGAATGGCTTGCCATTTTCTTCTCCAACTCATTTTACAGATGAAGAAACTGAGGTCAATAGTAGGGTTAAGGGACTTGTCCTGGGTCTCCCAGCTATTAAGTGTCTGAGACCAAATTTGAACTCAAGAAGATGAGGCTTTTTTACTTCAGACCTAGAATTCTTTTCCCCTGTAGGGTATATTTAGGGAGGACTAGCACCTCTGGCATGAGGGCTTACCCAGCCCTTTTTGGAGTTGCTCATCCACCTTTGTTGTTTTTCTGACTCTCATCTGTAGTTTTAAGAAGCTGTAGCATGAAGGGGCAACTAGATAACACATTTGATAGAGCATGCTAAGCCTCAAACCCATTGGTAAGTTAGTCTACCCAAGTGTGTGAAGCCTTCCCTCATTGTAAAGAACAGTTTGTTCCCAATAGTCATGAAGCAGCCCCTGTGGGGTGCTTCGACCTTGGTCAGACATTGAAGATTCCAAGGCCATTCACTTCATCCCAGGCCATCACCAGTCATCATGACTTTTGTCTTGCCACTGGAAGTGGATGACTGTGGAATAGAAAGTGAGGCTGAAAACTTTGTCCAAGACAACTGAGCCTCACTTAAATCCAGTTGATGCCCAAGTCAAGACATCATCCCATAATGCCATCGGTCTGCTTCAAAAATGGACAAACAATAATTATTTGTAGTATAGTGAGCAGCAATATAATGTGCCACATGCCTCAGTTGTCTCAACTCTGAAGCCCCCAAACAGCCACAGACAAAATAGAAATGAATGAGTAGGACTGTATTCTAGTAAAACTATTTACGGACACCAAAATTTGAATTTCATATAATTTTCACGTCATGAAACATTTTTCTTCATTTTTTTTTCATGGTTTAAAAATGTAAAAACCATTCTTATGCTGGGCTCTGAAACTGTGCTTCCAGCCTTTAGCTATTCACCTGGTGCTGGGTCTGGGGTTTTGTTCATAATCATCTTTAGATATTCTGGGACTTCAGGTCAACCTCAATGCTCTGGGCTCTGAATTTGTTCTCCAAACCCCAGATGTTGACCTGAACTAAAGACTGAGTATGTGATTTGCACAGGATGTCATAGCTCAAGAGTTTGGGGCACTGAGTCCACCATCTTGGTTCCATTCTCTTTCACAGTCCTTAATCTGGATCCTCGCCTATAGGTTGAATTTATGATTTTAGGCCTTTATAGTTTTTCTTTCTTTATAGTTTCAATTTCTTATTCTTCAATGAGTTTGATGTTCTTTATTTCTGGAGTAATTGTGGGGAGAACTGGCATGTATTGCTTCCTCATAATTCCACCATCATGGCTTCAAATCCTAGGATGGAGTGGGAGAAGGTCCCTTCCTATTCTAAAGAAGAGCTGGAGTCCTCCTATTTTCTGTGGAGCATGGGGAAAAGTAAGCTCACATGACATACGGTTCTTCTCCATCTTCCTCAACACTTCTGCTAGAAGCCAGATAGGTAGAAGGAGAATAGCTGCCCTTCTTGCTTCACTCCTTGCGATTTCCATTCTAGATGATCGTATTGCAGTCCCTCCATAAATATCAGCCAAGGCTTCACATAGAAGAAGTGAGAGATGGTGACCATGAGACAGCAGGTCCCTCTTCCTTGACCCACATCTTCACCTTCCCAGAAACGGAGTTCATTGCTGTGACTGCATATCAGAACTCTGAGGTAAGGGACAGGTTATGGATGCATCAAGGCTGGACTTTGGAGGAGATGGGGAGGGAATGAACAAATCAGCCATTTATAATGTGCAGACTGTGTGCACAAGGCCCACAAAGACAAAAGTGTGACCAATGTGTGTCTTGGTTCACAACATATGAGGAACAGGGAAATATGTGTTATTTGCATCATACTAGGAGGAAAAAAAGAAGATAAAGCTTTTTTTTTAGTCCTTACCTTTCATCTTGGAATCAATACTATATATTGGCTCTAAGGCAGAAGAGTGGTAAGGGCAAGGCCATGGGGATAAAATGGCTTGCCCAAGGTCACACAGCTAGAAAGTGTCTATGGTCAGATTTGAACCCAGGACCTACTGTTTTCAGGCCCAGCTCTCTGTCCATTGAGCCACATAGCTGCCTCTAAGACAGATTTTTGAACATAGCTAATGTGATAATTTCTCTTGGATAAGCATATTTATTATAATTTATTACATATTTACAACAAATCATATGTATTATTGTTATATTGTTATATGTGAAAAATAAAAATAAGTAGTAACTCAAAAAAGCAAGAATACAAAAAACAAAGATAAAATTGAGATTTCTTGCCATGAAGAAGCTTACTTTAAAAAAAAAAAACAACTTACTTTCCTTTCTGTCCTAGTAACAACTCTGACTGAAGGGCAAGGGCAAGGCAAAGTGACTTGCCCAGGATCATACAGCTAAACAGTGTCTAAGGATGGATTTGAACCCAGGTCCTCCCTATTCCAGGCCTGGTACACATTCTATCTACTGTGCCACCTATCTGCCCTCAGAAGCTTACATTCTAACAGGGAAAGCAAAAAATGAAGGAGATTATTGATCAGGGAATATTTTGTTCTAGACCAGGGGTTCCTAATATATTTTTTATCATAGAACCTTTTGCCACTCTGGGGAAGCCTATGGATTCCTCAGGATCGTGACTTGTTTGTTTTAAAAAAAATTCATAATTAAAAATAAGACTATGTTTCAGTTAGAAGTGAATGAAACTAAAATGATAATATTTTCCTCCATCTGAATTCAAGGACCCCCCAGAAATCCAGGAGGCAGTGTCAGGGAAAATGACAAGATGTTCCATTGGCCCTTGAAAATGACCTGAAATAGTTAAAATAGTCTTTCCCTATGCACTTCCCCCTTCCCATTTTACAGATAAAGAAATTGAGGTAGTTTCCCCAAGGTTACCCAATGCAAAGATGAAGGTCAGATATTTTGACTTCCTAGAAGGTAACTCTAATTTCCAAAGGGGAGAATGCCCTGCACTCATTGGTTTTCATTTCCTTTATCTCTAGATCACACAACTAAAAATTGACAATAATCCCTTTGCCAAAGGCTTTAGAGAAAGCTTGGATACGTAAGTGCTGATTGGGGTTCATCAACTCCTTTTTGTGTCTCCCTTTCTTCATCCACTAGGCCCCAAGTATTATGGGTAGTGCTCACTCAGTCCTCTGCTCTCTTCTTTATTCCAGAATTCTGCATGCCTCGGCTAGCAATAGAGAAGAGGGAAATTGGTTGGATAAGAAGCAGGCTTGGGACTCAGAATTGGGGATGAGGAAAGTAGACTTCTGGGTAACTCTATATCCTTTAGTTATATCCTTTTCCTCTCCTTTCCTTCCTCCTCAAGGTTCCTGACAGCTGTGGAAGCCAATACCACTACTTCTCCTGAACCAGTTTCTGGCTATCCTCTACTGGCTAGGAGCCGGTACTTACCAAGTCAGTACTCATCACCCAATCCTTTTTATCCTGAGCCACATCATGGGCAACCCAAGGATGGAGTCCCCCTTCCTCCCTGGCTCTTTACTCAGGCTCCCCAGCCACCCTTGGACTATACTTATGACCCTTCTTACAGTAGCAGTAAGATCCTCCCCTTGGGCATGAATGGTATGAAGGCTGGACTTCTGCCCTCCACTTCTCCACCCACCATGCCTTACTACCCCAGCCAAGATGCTCTAATCCCTCTAGGAGACTGGTCAACTTCCCCCTCATATAACTGCAAAGTCAACAATGGGGGCTGGCTCCGATCTGTGCCCCCAATGCCTATGGACCCTGTTATTGGAGCCCAAGAAGAGAAGAGGTCTGAGGAGGAGATTTGGACTGATACTCCAAAGTCAGATTCTAATGACTCAGGACTTGGTGAAGGAGACTCGAAGAGGAGACGTGTGTCTCCATATGATTCAGGCAGGGATGACTCCTCACCTGCCCAGGGCCCCTCTGGGGATTCCCCTTTCAAGAAAGAGCAGCCTCTTGGAGACCAAGTATATTTTTTTAACTGAGATAGAAGGAGCAGTGCCTTTGGCTCTTGATAGAAGAGGAGTTGGAGAGGTGCTTCGGACTCAGAAAAATAAACATGATGTTGGTTGGGCACATTCAAGCTGCGTCCACCTCTCCTTGAGGGTGTCTCCTCAAAGCAGAGGGCCCAGCTTGAGAGAATGCCCAAACCAGGACTTAGAAGTCTGTCTTCCCTTAATCCTCATGTCTACTCCCCAAAAGTCAATAGAAGGAATGGTATCTGTGCTATTCATACTCCTTCTGACCACAACCATCTTTCCCTGGTGCTGCCTTCCAAGTGTTTACTGGAGAACATGAAGGATGAACTCTGCTCATTTTTGATGTGTATCTTTGTGTGGGGGTGCGGAGGGGAGAGGGAAAGAGGGGAAATAGACTCTGCTATTCCTTATGGTGCCTGGCTAATTTTTTACTTAACCTTTTAAAAAACACCTACATCCTTTTAAAAAGAAAAGAGGATGTGAGAAGCAGGCCAGATGTAAGGAGAGATTCCAGTGTCCTTAAAAAAAAAAAAGGTCTGAAAGCTTTCCTATGTAGGGAGATAGGCATCCTGGAATAGTTGGAATTGGAAGTGAGGTGGAAGCAAGGTTTATTTCATGTTTAGATTTTTAGAAAAAAAGTGTTGTTGTTTTTTTAGAAGCTATTTATTGTCCATGATATAGGATGCCAATATCTTTGATTTAATTCTTTTAAATAAACTTGGAAAATACTGCCTGTCTCACTATGAAGAGGATTGAGGGTGAGGTGGGTGAAGGGTACTAATAATCCAATTTAATTGGTTCTAGGATCTCATGAGGAAAAGCCAAGCCCAGAGAGAAGGTGTGACTCCCCTTGGGACTTGTGATAGATCAGAGAAAAAAATCAGGTCTCTATGTCGAGGCCTCTTGGTTCTCTGTCTTCTCTGTCTGTCTGTCTGTCTGCCTGCCTGCCTGCCTGCCTGCCTCTCTTATTCATTAGAAAGCCTTATAAGCTAGCTGTGTCACCTCTGAAAAGGGACAGAGAAATGGGCCAACCACAGGCTCTCTTTCTTGCCTACATTATTACTTGAACAAGTGGGAGTCAAGGCTAGTCTGAGATTTCTTTCTCAGAAATAGCATGAGGGCTAACAAGAAGGATGCCCCCTGAATGTTTCTCCTATTCTGCCCATGACTCTGAGGTCCAGGCTGTAGTAAGTCATGGTGTAAGTCTCATTAGCACATGTTTTTCAAAACTGGAGTGAGACTTCCAGATCATATAACTAAGAAGATGAAAGACTAGACATTTTCTTTGATTTTTACAACCTCTAGGCTCTTCTAAAGTAGGAATTATGTATAAGAGATAAAGCCATTTTAGTTCTGTCTGTGGTCTAGGGCAGTACTGGTAAAGTATTAGCACTTGTGCCCAGCCAACACTCAGGGATCGACTCTGTTCCCCTCTTTTCTGGTGCCTGAGAACATTCTTTGTATGGCTTGTCCCTCTGTCCAGCCACCCAAAGCAAGCACTTCCTCCCTCTGCTCTCTTCTCTCTCTGGTAGTTGGAGAGGAGGGAGGTTAACAGGCAGCTTGAATTTTTCCTCTGGGCACTAGAACATGAAAACCTTTGCCAGTGCTAGTCTAGGGCACCAAGAACCCAAATGTGGTTAAAACAAAACAGTAACCACAGAGAAGACTAGTTCTTGGCCCTTTAGGACTTACCTAGCATTCCCTCTAATACAGCCCACCATTCAGGCAGGGCTGTACAAGCTGACCTATGGATTTACAAAGGTACTCAACTCTCCTCTGTCTCCTGGTGTTATGGAAATTCAAGAGGCTGAAGTCTGTCCTGGTCAAGATAGCAATGTAGCCCCACTCTCTGTTTTGTCACAGACCTTAGCCAGACAACTGAGTAACAGGGAATTGGGGCAGGATATGTGTGTCATTGTACAGAACTTCTCTAAAGTTGAGAGTAAGAGTCCAGCATAAAGCTGGAGCAAATTCTGCTGGCCCAGAAAACAGTTGTGGTAGAGATTGAGGACAGTGCCCAAAGAGGAGGTTGAGACTGTGCTAAAGTTCAGCCCCGGGGAAATCAACATCAAAAAGAAAGCAGGTGGGGAAAATAGAAGGAAAAGACTATAATAATTAAATATCTGCAAAGGAGAATAACTCCGTTAAAGAACATAAGCAGATAAACCAATAAGGAAAATATTAAAAACAAATAAATATGACCTCTAGATCTAGATACCTGTGAATAAATATTACAAAAATGAATTAGCACCTGATGAGGCAGAAGAATTTCTGGATTTGCAAGAAAGCATAGAATCACAGCCAGGTATTCTGGGAAGGTTTTCAAATGGGGGAGGGGGGAAGGAAAGAAGTTATTGCCTGTGAATTAGCAGAACAGAAAAACCTCAATCCATGCTGATGAGCCTCACTAGAAACAAAAGAGAGAATAACCAATTGAGAATGCAAACAAAACAATGAAGTACAATCTGGAAGAAGAACATCAAAAGTAATAACATTAAATGAAAGCATGATCAACATGATCTCCATATAGGCCAATGTCTCAAAGATGGAATGCATGGAGAGAACTAGATGTCTCCCAGAAGAAACCAAGTCAAAAAAAACAGAACGTCATAGTGCAAGAAACAACAGAAAAGGTAAGCTAAGATGCCAGAGTAGCAGGAAGAAGTAAATAAAAGTTTCCTTTCTTCCTCTACCAAAAAAACCTTCAAATACACAGAAAATACATTAAACTGAATTCTTAATGAAAATACAGAGAAAAAAATCAGTTATTTTTCCAGTTCCAATCAGTATAGGGAGATAAAGAGAGAAAGGGTCTATGGATACTGTGGACGTTGGTCAGGATCCCACTGTACAGCACGTTTCAGTACCATATATCAGGGAAAGAGGCATGTCAGACCTATAGTGAAGCACTCTGATCTCTTGCAAGTGTCAACATGGAATCTAGAATTCCCCAAAATTGTAACCTAGTAAGAGTTAATGACCTTGAAGGTGAAAGCCCCAGGTTTGACATTGTCACGTGAGAGTTTGTCCCTGAGGGAAAGTCCAACTTCACTATTGCTTAGCTCCACCTAACTGGAATTGTCATTTACCTTCTGGTTCATGATTTAGTCTGAAACTGCTAATCTGAGATTCCCTTCAGGGTGGATTCTCATGGGGACAGAGAACAAGTAAAAGCTTTGGGGTCTCCAACTTACAACTTACAAAGTAGTCCTAAAACTTGGGGTTCATCAAATCTTACTAGGCTACAAGTTCGGTGGGTTTCTGGATTCCACATCAACACACACCCCTTTAGGGCAAGGCTTAACACTCTGCCCAAACAAATGGACAAATGGGTGATGCTATAGAGTTTGACCCTATTGCTAATGGTGAAAAACCTTGGGGTATAGGTGTGGACAATTGGCATTTGGAGGAATTCCCCAAATACCCAGTGCATTGATACTTGTACCAGAGAAAGGTGGGCAGTCTACCTTTGGCAAATTTTGACAACCAGCACATGACCCCAATCCCCCCAAAGTCTTTAGTCTCTTGCTTCGAGTGGGTTCTGATGTAATTACATCTGTACCCTCTCTCTCTCCTATTGATTTCTCCTTTGTACAGATGGCTTCATTTGCTGTGCTGACTGGGAAAAAACACAACTATTAGTCAGAAAAAACACTCTTTAATTAAGGAAAGGGGTACAGTGCTAAATTGGGTCTCCACACAGAACTGTGAGCCACATGCCCATGCAGAGTTCTGAGTATTGGAACTCTGGTTGCTCTGGTCACTGACCTCTGGGAGAGCCAATGGAACTAGTTGGGAAGCTTAAATACTTTTCTAGGGAAACATGGGGACTAAGGATGAGAGGGATGGTTGATTGGCTTTACAAGGGTAACAAAGGAAAATGAGGAGTCCCAGCTAGAAAAAACAGTGAGGGGCTGATGCTTTACAATGGACACAAAAGGGGAAGGATCAAGCCAAAGGGCTGGGCCACCTGGTAAAGGACTTTGGCCTAAGGGGAGAAATCACTGGGACAAAAGAGATACTTAACTCTTTGGAGATTAGCCATCCTCATTTAAACTATTTTAAGGTCAATTGTTAGTATGAGATTAGTAAAATTGGACTTTCCCTCAGGGAGAAACTCTGTGACAAGGTCAAACCTGGGGCTTTCACCTTCAGGCTAAGTAAACTGGGGGTCACTAACTCTTACTAGGTTACAATTTTGGGGACTTCTAGATTCCATGTTGACACAAGATATAGGAACATTTGCCAACTGGAAGCTTTGTTGGTCACTACCCAGTTATATGTGTCCAGGGAAGATATTACAAGGTTAGGATTGGTCAGAGAAGCAAATTCAGAAGTGAGCAGTGTAGCTTGGAACCCAGGAGCAAAGCCTTAGATGTTATTTTGAACCTTTATCTTCTATCTTAAAATTGATACAAGTATCATTCTAAAGCAGAAGAGTGGTAAGGACTAGTCCAATAATGGTGAACCTTTTAGAGACTGCATGCTATGCCCTTACCCCCTGCTTCCCCAGAGATCAAGTACTGTGTCCCACCCCCTCCAAGACCTAGTGCATCCCCCACCCCTTACCCCACACAAGGGAGGAAGAAAGCACTTTCATTGAGCTGTTGAGTAGAGTGGTGGATGAAGTGAGGAACATTTTAGGGAAGTGTAGAGAGGGAAGGGAAGGGGGGTGTATGGGGTGCTCAGGGAGGGGTAATATCTCTGGTATGGAGGGCTTGTCGTGCCCTTCTAGGGCAGCTCTCCAGCCTCAGACCCTCACCTGACACCCAGCTCTCACTTGTGGCTCCCAGTAGCTGCTAGCATGCGGCAGCAGCCACACCCCGGGCAAGGGCTTTGACAGGCCGGCTATACCTTGTGAGGGTAGCCATCCAGTCGACGTCTAAAATCAAGAATCTAAGTGAAATGAACCAAGTGGGAAATAGAGGATTTAAATAATCATATCTTGGAAAAAGAAGTTGAATTAATCATATATTGACTCCCAAAGGAAAAAAAAAATATACAGGTCATATGAACTTGATGAAAGAGGAGATATTTTTTCTAAGCCCAAAGACCATTCAAACTTCTTCAAAATAGGAATTATGAACCAGACCTAAAGCAATTGCAGCTATCTCCAAGTACTAGTATACCAGGAACTCAAATAAGGTAAAAAATTTGATAAATTAACTGCAGAGAAGGTCAGTCTTCCCTAATCCCTAACAAGTGCTCACTCAGAACCCTATTTTCTAATGCCTACCAAGCTCCTAGAAGAAAAACTACATAAGTAGCAACTTAAAAAAAAAAATCCTTACCTTCTATCTTAGGATCAATATTGATTTTAAGGCAGAAGAGTGGTAAGGGGTAAGCAATAGGGATTAAGTGACTTGCCCAGGGTCACACAGCTGGGAAGTGTCTGAAATCCAATTTGAATCTAAGACCTCCTGTATCTAGATTTGGCTCTCAATCCACTGAATCACTCAGCTACCTCCAAGCAACAACTCTTTTTTTTTTTAATTTTAAACATTATTTTATTTGGTCATTTCCAAACATTATTCACTGGAAACAAAGATCATTTTCTTTTCCTTCCCGCCCCCTCTCCCACCACCTTTCCCTCTCCCATAGCCAACGCACGATTCCACTGGTTATCACATGTGTTCTTGACTCGAACTCATTTCCCTGTTGTTGGTATTTGCATTAGAGTGTTCATTTAGAGTCTCCCTCAGTCATATCCCCTCCACCCCTGTAGTCAAGCAGTTGCTTTTCATCGGTGTTTTTACTCCCACAGTTTATCCTCTGCATGTGGTTAGTATTTTTTTAGATCCCTGCAGATTGTTCAGGGACATTGCATTGCCACTAATGGAGAAGTCCATCACCTTCGATTGTACCACAGTGTATCAGTCTCTGTGTACAATGTTTTCCTGGTTCTGCTCCTTTCACTCTGCATCACTTCCTGGAGGTTGTTCCAGTCTCCATGGAATTCCTCTACTTTATTATTCCTTTTAGCACAATAGTATTCCATCACCAACATATACCACAATTTGTTCAGCCATTCCCCAATTGATGAGCATCCCCTCGTTTTCCAATTTTTGGCCACCACAAAGAGCGCAGCTATGAATATTCTTGTACAAGTCTTTTTCCTTATTATCTCTTTGGGGTACAAACTCAGTAGTGCTATAGCTGGGTCAAAGGGCAGACAGTCTTTTATCACCCTTTGGGCATAGTTCCAAATTGCCCTCCAGAATGGCTGGATCAATTCACAGCTCCACCAGCAATGAATTGGTGTCCCCACTTTGCCACATCCCCTCCAGCATTCATTACTTTCCATAGCTGTCATGTTAGCCAATCTGCTAGGTGAGAGGTGATACCTCAGAGTTGTTTTGATTTGCATCTCTCTGATTATAAGAGATTTAGAATACTTTTTCATGTGCTTATTAATAGTTTTGATTTCTTTGGCTGAGAACTGCCTGTTCATGTCCCTTGCCCATTTATCAATTGGAGAATGGTCCAAGCAACAACTCTTGAAACAGAGCTGAACTCAACATTACAGCTGCATCTCCTTTTTTCTAGGGACATCCAAACTCTAAATGGCAGAAGTTTGAACAAGCCTCAATAGTCATGTGGTAGCATTATATGCTTCAAAAGATCTCTGCAGGAAAACAGAAGGATAAAGGGAATAGGACAGGATGCACATTAATTACCAAAGATTTAAGGAGGAAAAAAACTCAGTTAAAGACCCAGAATATAAGCAGATAAATGAGAAGTGAAGTTGTTAATAACAAAAAGGAATATGGCTACCACATCAACTAATTCAGTCCATGTACCTATTAACAACATCATCAGGCAAAGGAAAATAATTTAACTCTTGATGAGGGAAAGGAGTCTATGGATTCTGAAGAGAGCATAAGAAAACAGCATGCTATTCATGAAAGGCTTAAAAGATAAAGAACTGTGAACAGAATTTATGGTCTACATAGAAGAGATAATGTGTAGAAGAAATGATAACTGATAGGAAATGCAAATATTTAGAAGTGAAGGAAAGTTGGAAGAGAAGCAAAAATCAATATAAAAGAAAACAGGTTTTATTTTACTATAGACAAGATGCTGAGATAATTATTATGAGTTACAGTTCTTCCAGAAGAACACGACAAGTTAAAAAATTTACAACATCAATTCAAGAAACAATGCAAAAAAATTGCCCAGAACTTCCAAATATAGAAAACAATGCACCTATTGAAAGAATCTGTAGGTCACCTCTAGAGGAAAACCTCATGACTACAAACTCTAAGACATAAAATAGTAAAATTTTGCAGTTTCACTGAGAAACAACAATTCTCTAAGTGACCAGGAGAAAAACCTTCCAATATAAAGAAAAGGAAATTCCAATAACACAAGACTACTCTGCATCCACCAGAGAATCCAAGAGGGAATGGAATGATGGTTTCTAAAGAACAATAGATCTCAAGATGCAGCTCAAGATGACTTATCCTGCAAATCTGAACCTAACCATACATGAAAAAGAAGGTTGTTCAATAATAAAGAGGCATTTGAAATATTTTTAGAAATTAAGCTTGACCAGAAGAGATCATTTGATTTCCAAACATTCCAGACAACAGAAATACAAAATATATCAAGAAATGACAAAAATAACTAAATACCAACTGAGATATCATTAAGAGACTTCTTTCTAGAAATACATAAGGAGACAAGTGTGTAGACAGAAACCAAATAGAAGTGATGGTGAAGAAACATGCCTGAAACATCTCATGAATGTTCCTATGAGAAAAGAGAATTCTATAAAAGGGAGATGGGGATATGACAGTGAGTATAATCTTCAGGGATTTGTAACTTTCTGTCCTACAAAGAATTCTAAGACAGAAGGGTCTTCCACTTCTTCTTCTAGTTTTATTGCTATATACAGCATTGCCAGGACTAGCTTTCTTTTCCTCACTAAGTGCAGTTCTATACAACCAAACACACCTACACTCACACCCACATATTGGCACATACATGTCCTGCCCCAGTTTTCTCTAGTCCTCATTTCTCTGGATGAACTCTTTTGAAGTATAGAACACTGCCACTTTACTGTCCTAATTAGGATAAGCTTGTGTCTTCTGGTTTGTAGCAACTCTGGAAGGAGGGAGGAGAGGAGAGTTGAGTTCTCTTGCAAACTTGTGGGATACCTCATTCAACCTTGTGTAAGGGGTGGGAAATGGAAGGAGTATTAGATGAACACTAGAGGTCATTGATCAACCTTCTTCATTATTATCTGGGTTTTCCCTCATTCTTGGTGTTCCAGACCTTGGAGAGAAGCAAAATGGCATTATCCCTTGAGCATAATTCTTAAATTAGAAAGGTCTGAGGGGTCATAAGAGAAATAATTATTATGGTAACAATAATGATGTTGATGATGACAATGTTAGTTAACACATATAGTGCTGGGATATCTAGGTGACTCAGTGGATACAGAGCCAAACAGAGATGGGAGGTCCTGAGCTCAAATCTAGCTTCATATACTTCCTAGCTGTGTGACCCTGGACAAGTCACTCAACCCCCATTGCCTACCCCTTACAAATTTCAAGCCTTGGAACCTATACTTAATATTGATTTTTTAAACCCTTACCTTCCACCTTAGAATCAATATACTATGTATGGGTTCTAAGGTAAAAGAGGAGTAAGGATTAGGCAATGTGGGGTTAAGTGATTTGCCCAGGGTCACATAGCTAGTAAGTGTCTGAGGTGAACCCAGGACCTCCATTCTCTAGGCCTGACTTTCAATCCACTGAGCTACCCAGATGTACCACCCCACTCCCCCTGCTTAGTATTAATTCTAAGACAGAAGATAGGTTGTTTTGTTTTGTTTTTAAATCACTTATATAGTGTTTAACATGAGGTAGGAACTGTTTTACTTATTTTACATTTTTATTTAAAATTTTTTGTGAATTGTTAAAATTCCCTAAAAAGTTTTCTTACTTTCTAATTCTCTTCCTTCTTCTAGCCATTTCCTCACTCATTTAGAAGGCAAACAACATGGTATCCATTATACATGGGATGGCATGCAAAACATATATTCATATTTTGCTTTTATAATTGTGATCTCATTTGAACCTCAAAAAAATCCTGAAACATAGGTGTTACAAGTATCCCCGTTTTGCATATAAAGAAACTGAGGTAAACAAGTTAAATGATTTATACAAGGTAACACAGCTAGTAAGTATGAGATTAATTTGAAACTCAGATCTTCCTGTCTCTGCGCTTAATGCCATATCCAATTCACTAACTTCCATCAGAGAAAAAGTCTAGTTTTCCTTCTTCTTGGTCATGTACTCAAGAGTTGATCAGGTTTATCGTTGGCCTTGGAACTTTTGGAACTCGGGGCCATGAGTAGTATAAGAGAAAAGCTGAAGGATACCCTTCTTTCTAGCATTCCTTCATACTTCTTCCAATCATATCTTTTCCTCAGATCAACCTTGGTTCAGTTATTCAAGCAAGAATACTAAAGAGGTGAATCAGGGGAAAGTAGCTATAAGGATGATATTAGAAAATAAGTATTGTTTTATTAATTTAGAGATAAGAAATAGAATGGCTGGCTTGAGAAAGAATTGGAGTTTGAAGCAAAGCTGAAAGAGTATGTTAATTTCAAATGTTGACAGTTATAACCATTTTTCTTTGTCAATTACTCACTCTGGCAGATGGGAGTTGGTCTCTGGCAGTTGGCAGAGACACACACTCAGAGACTCTCCCTCAATGCTGGAGGAGGTAACATCTTTGCCTTTCCCTCTGGAAAGATCTGAAGGAGCTTAATGTTTTCCTTTCCCAACTTGGGACACACTATTAACTATCTATTGTGATTTTTATAGATTGATTTAACTCTGAGAAGACCAAAGAAAAATCTGGTCTTTGATTTGGACTCTGAGTCTGTTAAGGCTTGTTGAGACACAACCATCTAACCTTTGATATTTTATCATTTTCAAATTTATAATTTGAAGGTGAAGTTAAGAGTTATAAGTTATATATAAGTTATAAAAAGGTACTTTTTATTTAGATAGTATAAATTTGGGTTAGTCAGATCAGGAAGGATTAGTGTAGCCTGTGAAACACAGGAGAAGCAGTTCCTTGTGGAACCAGGGGAGTTTATTTGGGTGGACTTAGAATCCCTTAGAATTAGAAATCCTTGTTATCCTTATATATTTTTAAATTTTTTTATTTTTTTAGAATAAAAGTCTCTTTAGCATCCTTGCACCTGGCCTTGAAGGGAAGTTCACATTTGAGCTTCACTTCATCACTGAAGATACTTTTGATTACATCTATCAAAAGTATCTAAACAGTTTTGAACCTGTATTGGCAAGTTTTCTATCTAATTTTATGTAGCATCACCATTATTGTTATTTTTACAGTTGTTGAGCTAAATAGGACAAAGAACCCAACAATCTGATTTTAAGGGTCCAACTTTCAACTTGGGCAGTTGGAACCATTATCTCAGCAAGGGGTCTGTGGAAGCAGCTAGAGCTGACAGCTTTACTGTAAGTTGTGGTAACAGTGAACTGAACTATGGGTGGCTACAAAACCCAACTCCCCATCAACCTGATACAAAGAATCTGTACTCTCAGAAAACCTGGTGAATTAGCTACATAAAATTACCATGGGATTTTCTCTGTTAGATATGACTCTCTCATTTTCACTATTGTACCAGAATATATACAAAATGTACTTGCCTATGACTTTCTAATGCCATTACTCTCATTGACACTCCTACAACTAATCTCTTAGGTCTCTGTGCTATTATTGTTTTTCATGTGCTTTTACATGATGATCAAATCTTTGGCAGTTGTGTTTAAACATTTAAAAGCAAGCATCAAGCAAGCTACTGCAAAGAGTGATCTAATGTTAAAAGTGAATGATCTAGTGTGAATTTTAGATTTACTCTACCTTGCTTGGTCTAATAAACAGGAATGTCTACACTCCTACTTAAGGATTAAGTGTTGAGAAGGATGGCCTATGACAGACATGTGCTAGCAAATGACAAATCAGAAACAACTGACAGACCCCCTGGGCTGCCTTAAGTCAAGCTTAAGCTACCATTGGTACATATGAGATGCAGGAAGTGATGTAAAAAACAGTCTATATATTTCACATCACTTCCTCTCCCCACTTTTCGCGGAGAGGTGGCTCTCTTTTTTGTGGTGGAGACGTGGCTGGTGGCAGCGTGATAGGCGTCTTGGCATCTTGGCGTGGCTGCAGCTATTGTCTGGATTTGGTGGTGAGCGTCCTTGATGCAGTGACTGGGAGAAGCTTTGTAGCATGGTTCAGGTGAAGCATTTTCCCTGAGCTCTCTCGGAGTTTAGGCTGATTCCTTTTTTTCCTTTACCTTTCCTAAAAAAGGCCATCCTCTTAGGAGGCCCCTCATCTTGGAGGAGGCCTCATGGCTGGAAGGTCTCTGAATTCCCCTTGGCTCAGGCTAGGCCAGAAAAATCTTATGCCCTTTTCCCTCTCTCTTCTTCTTAATTCCTTCCCTCTTATTAATTATATTATTAATAAAATTCCCAAACTGACTTGAGTATTTTTATTGGGATTTGAATTAATCCCTGGTGACCATAAGGATAATATATTAGCCAAAACTGCCTAAATTTACCCCTTACACTAGAGACTAAACTAAATAGAATGCAAATTCAATATGAGGAATTACTCAAGGCTAAAGGGACAAGGCAGAAACTAAAGAACATGAAGCAACTAAATTAGAGGGTGCAACTAAATCAGATAAACCAACTAAATTAGAAATGGAAACTGAAGCATTAGAAAGCAAACCAGATCATATTTTCCCTTTCAAGGAGGTACCCATAGTGTCCCCAGAGCATGGTATAGTGAAACTCATGTGCCATAAAAAGTTTACACAAGCTGATATAGGCAGTTTTAAGAAAAATACTCCAACATATGAAGAAGAACCAATGGGAGTTGTAAAGAAGTATAAGTGCTTAGTTAAGCTTTACAATCCTTCTTATTTGAATTTTGACATCCTTATGGATGAATTATTAACAAAAAGGGAGAAACAGCACATTATACAGGACACTAATAATAACCCCTGAATTGTCAATTGGCCAACTCAGAATCCTGATTGGGAAGTTAACTCTTTTGCAGGGTACAGAGATTTAACTATATCGAGGGAAGCAGTAATTGAAAGTATGAGGCAAAATTCCAGACACCCAAGAACCTGGTCTAAATTTGAGTGCCTAAAGCAGGAAGTGGGAGAGACTCCCTCCACTTTCCTCAATAGAATTATTGACTGTGCAAAAAAAATGGATTGGGTTGGATACTTTCACAGACGAGAATATAAATCACATTTGCAGGCAGTTTGTGAAAAATGCCTGCCCTGTGGTCCAAAATTATTTTCAGAATAACTGTCCAAATTGGTTTGATATGGGTCTTGATAAAATTTGGAGAATTGCCAACTATGTTTTCCAAGAATGAAAAAAATAGGAAATCATAAGAGAAAAAATGAAATAATTGATAACTTAACCAAGGAAATCAGAGAGCTTAAACAAAAACTGAAATCCAATGAAGTGCAGGAAAAAATAGTAGCTGCACTTATAGACAACCCAGAAATAATTACAACCCCAAAATCTTTTCTTTGTAACAGACCTGATCATCTCATGAAAGAGTGCAGATTTAGAGGACAGTTCTTTGGACAAAGCTTCAGGGGAAACCGAGGCAATCGATTTAATCACTTTAAAGGTTTTGGAAATTATGGATTTAACAACAGATTTAATAATGGATTTAATAATGCATTTCAATATGGGAGACCAGACTACCCAAATTATCTTGATACTGGATGCTACCATAATTCACAACAAGCCCCATACCAAAATACCATGCAAGAATATATCAAAGCATGTGCTCATCTAAAATATTCCCAAGTGGCTGGTGGGAATCCCCAAAAACTCGATATGCAGAAAGGTTCAGCTTCATTATGAAGGTGTGCCAAGGACCGTGCAGTTAAAAATTTAGTATATGGAGAAAATGAACTAGGAAGTATGGGCAATGAAATAAGAACTAATGAAAATGACAAAGAGATTTTTAAAAACATGGCAAATTAGCACAGGAGAAATCAATGAAGAATTAGACAACGAGGAACAGGAACAAGTGTTAAGTTTTCTTGATCCTAGTGTGTTAGCTCTTGTAATACCTGTCCATTCCCCAGAAAATAGCACAGACTCCAATGTAACCCTAAAAATAGGAACACAAGTTTATGATTATCTCTTAGACACAGGTGCTGCCAAATTTGTGCTGCAGAAATTCTCTGAAGAGTGCTGTAAACCTCAAAATTTCTTAGACTTATAAATGTTGGAAATTTCACCATTGGGAAATTTCATAATTGAAAAATTTCCTATTGATAGTGGCTCTTGGCTCTTGGCTCTTTTTGGACTTCCGTTTTGAAGCAGGCTCGTCTCTTGTGTGATGTGAGGTTATTTTGTCTAGGCCTCTGGCCTAGACACATGTTTCTTACTTGTATATTCTTTAATCTTTAGCCTTTAATAAACCTCTGAAAAAATATAATACTCCTTGCAGAGAGAAACTAATTTCTACCTGCCTCAGTCTCCCCATCTCCCCTAAATTTTAATCTTTACAGTGCAAAGCAGTGGGTTCAATAGAACTTGTTGGTGTGACAGGAAGATCTCAAAAAGTCAAAAAGCTAGAACTAAGAATGGTTTCACTTGGACCTCTAAGTGCAGAATACTCTTTTCTTTTAATGCCAAATTTCCCAATGAATCTAGTGGATAGGGATCTTCTTTGTAAATTGAAAGCAATAATAGTATGTACACCAACCAGAGATATTTCTTTGAAACTCCCAGAAGAATCCCTAAACCTTTTCCCTATATTATTCCTAGATACAGTAGAATCAGAGGGGGAAGGGAATAACATCTGTCAGATACCAAATGATATTCCAAAAGGCTTATGGGCTACGGATTCTAGAGATGTAGGTTTATTAAAATCAGCAAGCCCTGTTAAAGTGCTGACTAAAGAAGATCCACCACCATACATTCCACAATATCCACTTAGTAAAGAGGTCATTGATGGGATTACCCCAATAATATATTTGTTATTGCAGCAAGGCATAATAATATCATGCATATCTGAATACAACACCCCAATTTTACCAGTTAAAAAACCCAAGCTAGATGGCGAAGGATGAATAGTCTATAGATTCGTTCAAGATTTATGAGGTGTCAGTGATCATGTAGTAAAATCTTACCCAGTTGTGCCAAGTCCTGCTACCATCATTTCATCTATCCCAAGTCATGCAAAATATTTTACTGTGGTTGACTTATGTAAAAAATAATAATATAGCCAGCTACATAAAAATAGATGTGCGGATATGGCTGTTATAGATACCACAGATTTAGAGAAAGCATACAATGACAAAGAGGTTCAGAAGTGGGAACAAAATTTTGGAGCAAGAAAAGAAAATGGGATTTGGATAACGTCAATGGGAAAACCAATTCTTCCAAAAGCATTTTATACTTACATCTGCCAAGCAATAAAAAAAAAAAAGGGTCATTTTGGGACATAAGCATTAATTGATACTGTTAAAAGAAATTGGTTAGTTCCAGGAATTAGCACGGTGGCAAATAAGATCTGCTCAGCTTGTTCTGTGTGTGTGCACAATTTAACCAAAGCATATTTAAGCAAAAGGCTTTTGGTGGTCTTCCACTAGCTCACACACCATTTGAGCATTTGCAATTATATCAACATGCCCAAATCAGGACAATATGAATCTTGATTGATCCAGTTTTCTGTGCCCTTTCAGAGGTGACCCATTAATATGTATCTCACTGTGGTTTTTCCTCCAGAGGCCATCTTGGGCCCAGGAAGTAGGAAACTTGATCCCTTCTGTAATAAATCTACCATATCTCAAATGGAATCACACATTCTTTCATGGATTGGCATATCCCAGGAGACCCTAGGGAAATTTAAATTGTAAACGTCCACACCTCCCATTCAATAATCTTCACATTATTAGGCAGTCTTTTCCAAGTTCATTTCAAGGAAAACAAATAAACCAAAGATATTGGCATCCTATACAATGGACAATAGATTCTTCTGAAAAAGAATAGACTTTTTCTAAAATGTTAACATTAAAAACCTCCCATCATACCACTTTCACATCTCATCCCAACTATTCCATACTTGCAGGAAAAAAGGAATACAGACTACAAGAACAGGAATCTCTCACTAAGCCTGGCCAGCTAGTTATATTCTCCTCCTCCTTTTTCTTCTGTAAACCTCAAAATTTCTTAGACTTATAAATGTTGGAAATTTCACCATTGGGAAATTTCATACTTGAAAAATTTCCTATTGATAGTGGGTCTTGGCTATTGGAATGTGAACCCCATTGGCATGAGAGTTTCCTCCTCCTCCCTTCTTAAGATTACTTTAGGACAGAAACCTTTTGCTGAACAATGGAAAGGACTTTGACCTATGCTTAAGCATAGAACAGGAATTTCTTTGAGTCATGATTGATTTTAGAATTGATACAATGGAGATACTTGGAATCAATCTCCACCCTACTCAGTCCTAACAGGATTGAGGAAGGGCTGCAGCATAGATCAAAATTTAATTATTCCAATCTCTACCCTACTCAGGTTAACAGGATTTAGGAAGGGCTGTAGCAAAGGATCAAAGATTTAATTATTTGAAAATATGACCTTCAACAGACATGTGCAAAGCCAGAGACCTCTGGGTGGTCCTGGGTTATGCTAGAACCTCTATTGGCACAGGGAAATTGATGGACAGTGATTGGTAGATGTGAGAACTGAGGGGAGGGAACTTGGATGGTTTCCTTAAAGATAGAGGGGTCTGAAGACTCAGGGTGGTGGTTGAGGAGTTTGTCTGAGTGGTTGGAGTGTGCTCTGAGAAGCTTGCTCTGAAGGAAGCTGAAGGTGGGGGCCTCTGAGACTGTTTCTCCATTTTGGTCACGTGAGTAATAGGGACTGATCTCTTTTCTTTGCCCCAGCTATCTAAGGGCTTGGGCCTTTTGGCCCAGCCTAAACAGAAGGGGTATTTAAGCCCTATTCCCTTCTCTCCCTTTTCTCTCTCTCTATCTCTAATTCCTTTCTTCCTCCTATTGTAATTAAACTCCATAAAAGATTGACTGCTGACTTGAGTTTTCATTTAGGAATTACATAGCTGAATTCCTTGGTGATCTTAAATTAATATATATCAGTCTTTTAAAGTGATTTCCTTGTCACACTTCACAGGGGTATGTTTAAATGTTATGCTTAATATATATATGTATGTTATATATAATACATGTTTTACACATGATATAATGTGTATGTTATATATAGTGTTCTCTATATATACATTATATATATACACATATATAGTTAAGAGTAGAATAGAAAAATAGAATAGAATAGAAATAGAATAAGAAAGAATAGAATAGAAAAATTCTATTAAAGAATAGAAAAAATATCTACTTCCTCTTTCTCTTTTCCCCCAGCATCTACACAGAAAGATAGAGATCTAAAATGAGGAAAATTCATTGAGATGGACCTGTAGCAGGATTCATTCCTTCTTTTTTTTTTTTAAATATATTTTATTTGATCATTTCCATCATTCCTTCTTTAATCAATGGAATACGTATTTCCTCTTATAGTCTTCTTCAACACATTGGCAGCATTATTTTCAGGATATTAAAACAAAGAACACAAAAGACAGAAAATGATTAAATTAATTATAAATTGGTTTTGCCTCTTTCCCAGGACTTAACTTTTGTGGAAGAACTAAAATTAAGGAGGTCAGTCAAACCTAAGGATCTGGAAGCCCTTCCCAGCCACCTGAGACTCTCTGACTATTTGACTTTCAAGCCTTTGTGAATTCTAGTAACCAGGCTGTTTCTCCCCTCCAACTTTCCAAAAATCTATTTAATCACATTATTTTGAGTAGCCCAGTGGAAAACTCTTCTGCTACTGAGCTCTATGTTGCTTTCCTAATTACAATTCCATTGCTATGACTCTAGTTAGCTTTCTAGATTATAATCTCCTTGCTCTGATTAAAGACTACTTACAACTATTGTAGTTGTTTTTTCAGGCTGAGACCATCCTAGGACATTAGAATCTGATGTGGAGGCATAGGTCAGGAGTTGCTTTTCAGGTCTGGGTTTCAGTGAAAACATTCTTGAGCCCTAGGGGCTACTGATTGGAGCCAGCTCCCATAATTCTTGTTGGAGTTAGTTGAGGAGAAAGTGGGCCAGTCCCCTGGAGGGTTCACAGTATCCTGTCTGAAGCTGAAGGCATGGTTGGTGGAAAAACAGAGGGAAGAAGTCCAGGATTCATAGCATTAATGCCAAAGGATGAAAGGGTGCTCCTAACATGAGTGGAGTCATAGGCATAACCATGGGCTCCTTGGACGCCTGGAGAAAGAGCCCAAGAGTCAGGAGCATCTCATCTCTGACTTGAAAAGTACCTTCTCCAGCCCTGCTGTATCATCACTAGAAGCATTTTCAGGGGAGATTGTAGTAGCACAGGATTCTAATGATGTCCGATGCCTTAAAGAGAAGGGGGAAAATAATGTACTCAACAGTAATGCATTGTTCCAGGTTTGTACTTCAGATTTCCAGATTTTATCTAGCAAGTTTTCCCCCTCTACCCATAGCCTGAAGACACAAAATCCTGGGAGAAGGTAAAGAGAGAATGACCTAGCATACCAGGAGCTTGGAAAACACAAACAAAAAGCAATGAATTAAAAGGAAAGGACACTTAATAGTACTTCTCTATCTCTGCTTTCTCCAGGTAAAAGAAAAGAGTGCCAGGGAATGCAGGGAAATCCTTTTTTTTTTGGGGGGGGGAAATCTAGAGCTACCTTCTACCAAGGCTAGCTACCTGACCAACCTAACCAGTCTTTGCTCAGTAGAATATTGTTGGACAATTTACCTCAGTTTCCTTTCTGGAATATTGAAGTAGGATATAGAACCATTCCAAGTCATTTGCCAGTGCCTTGCCATCTCCCCTGCTACCCCTTATCCCATGCTCCCTTAAAAGCCCAAACTAAGGAGAATTCACTCCATTAACTTGTATTCTCAAAAGTGAAGCGGTCCATGGAGGGAGCTGGCATAGGAAGAAGTGCCTCAGCTTTCTTTCTCTAAGATGGAGCTGCAGATTCATTTAGCACTGGACTAAGAGAAAAAGATGGACAGGCTCAGGCAAGATGTAGAAAAGAAAAAAAAACAACCCAGGAGAATGAGAATGGAAATGGGAAAGATGGAAGGTGAAGAGGAATGAGAGGGAAGACAGGAAAGGAGGAGAGATGAAAGGCATTATGGTTAAGGTAAGGGGGAAATAGTGGACTGGGTCCTAAAAAGGGCACCTAAACCTCAAAAGTGGGAATTGAGGTATGAACCTGTCAACTTGAAATCTGGAGACCCCAAGTTTGCACCTGTTGGGGTGAGAGGACTCAGATTTGCCAATTTCAGACAGAATAAAAAACCTTAAAGTACTTGATTATCCCAGCTTAGGTGGGGCTAGCTGATCTAATCAAATGTTAAGTACCCTTTTAGTCTTAGAAGTTTCCACCTTTGTATCAGAGATTATTCCCAAGAAGAAGAGGTGCTCTGGGTGCTGGGACCATCCTTTTAGTATCTATTGTAAGTAGACCACTCCCTGATGCCCCAGCCTCTGACTATTGGTTTCTTTCTCAAGCCTGTAGTTGGACCTCTCACTTCCTTGTAACCATGGTAATGTCAATCAATCATACTTCCCCAAAAGGTATATAAGCTTCCCAAGTTCTCTTGCTCTGGGGAGGATCATCTAGGGTGGTCCTCTCAAAATGCCAGAGCCTTTGGCTTTTAGGGCACTTGACTCTGAATGGCGAAAAATACTGGACACCATCTCTTTCCTGATTAAAGAGAGTTTTTCTGACTACTTTAGTAGTTCTATGTTTTTCCCAAGTTAACAAATCCCATGGTCCCACTAAAAGCAAATCAGAGACCCCATGGCAAGCACAAACCTCTGCAGGACCTAAATTCCTCTTTCTCACTAAGAGAAGAAATCCAGAAGGAAACTGCCTATATAAGTCAAGAATACTCTTTATTAAGCAGGTACAAAATGCATGTGAAACCGTTCAGCCTATTGCTGGCTTGAAACAGCAGAAAAAAGGAAGGCAGGCAATGGGTAGGCAATGGGCTGATCCAGGGAGGGATCAGGGCATGTTACAAGCAGTGAATTTCAGGCACAAGGTGAGAGGAGGGGGAAGGGCACAGAAAGTGCCAGGAAAGGGGATAGTAACTTCTTGGTAATCAGCAAAATAAGTTTCAGTTCCCAAGACCAGCTCCATGTCTCAGGAACTCTCAGATCTAGTTTGAACTTCTCTCATGCCTGAACATTTGCAGGGTCATTGT
Source organism: Monodelphis domestica (assembly GCF_027887165.1). Taxonomy (NCBI): domain Eukaryota; kingdom Metazoa; phylum Chordata; class Mammalia; order Didelphimorphia; family Didelphidae; genus Monodelphis; species Monodelphis domestica. The sequence continues at coordinate 199,112,610 of NC_077228.1, forward strand.
TTTATCATGTGATTCCTGATGTCCCTCATCAAGATCTAGAAACTAAAGCAATTCTAAACAACCCCAAACCATTAGAAATAGTATCACTTTGGCAGAAACAATAGAAAAACATCCCTAGGTGCATGTCCTCAGCTTTCTTCCATGAATTCCAACCTAGAATCTTGTTTTCTGTGCGTCTGTCTAGAATCTTGTCTTCTGTGCTTACATCTAGAACCTTGTATTCTGTGCTCCCATCTGGAGCACATTTCATCCCCTGAATCATCAGGAGATAAACATCTCTTCTTTAGACCTTCTTTACTGGGTCCAGAGTCATTAGAACCTGTCAGGGCATAGATCCAGAGTTCTTCAAGTTCATCCTCTTCTTTGGACCTCGTGCTGGTGTTCATGGGCACTGGAGATACTGACTGGTCACATCCTCCACTGTTCTTGTTAGACTTGAATGAGGAAGAAAGGGGCCAATTCTCTTCAGGGAGCATAGCATCCTGGCTGGGGCTGTGGTGGGTAGTTTTAGGAGATTTTGAAGTCATGGCAGTGGATTCTACTGATGCAAGGCACCTTGAAGAAAAAGGAGACTAAAGGAAAATAGAGTCAAAAAAAGAAAATCCATTCTTTCAGAATTCTTATCCCATATGATTGGGGATATAGACTCTAAGCAATCACCCTAATGCAAATATTAATAATATGGAAATAGGTCTTGAGCAATGACACATGTAAAACCCAGTGGAATTGCTTGTTGGCTATGGGAGGGGATGGGAGGAGAGGAGGGAAAGAACATGAATCATGTAACCATGGAAAAATATTCTAAATTAATTAAATAAAATTTTTCAAATTAAAAAAAAAAGAATTCTTATCCCAAGGGACTGCTAGGTGGATTGAGTGGATTGAGAGCTAGGCTAGGTTCAAATCTGACCTTTGACACTTCCTAGCTTAAAAAAAACAAAGAAACAAGAATTCTTATTCCACCACCCAGAGATAGCTTCCAAGTTTCAGACCTGCTTTTTATTCAACCAGGTTCTGCCATCTCTGCCCACAGCCTCAGCACACAGAGTACTGGGAGAAGTTAAAAAACAAGAGGGGACTGGGTGAAGCTGAGTGGGCACCAAGTGGAACACTTGGAGTCTGGTGGACAAAGAAGAGAAGAAATAAAAAAGGAGCAAGACTCCCCACTACTTAGGTTTTCACACTTTCTGTAGGATAGTAAGTTTCTCTAAATTCTCTGGCAAAGGGATTGTAGTTAATTTTCATCTAGGAGAAGTAGAGAGAAAGGTAAAAGAAATCCTTGAGTAGAGAACCTTCTCTCTGGAAACTATCCAGGGCTTTAAGAGTTGCTTCCCTTGTATAACCACTCCCCTTGGACCCACTCCTTAAGACCCAGGAAGCCCTGCCCTTAATTTTACACCCTAGAGCTAGAGATTCACACCTTAATTCCACTTTGGGATATTCCATTTCTTTTTCTAGGTATATTGCTTTTTCCAGCTTTGCCAGGACTTGATTGCCTTATATTGTTAATAATTGGCATCCTTTTTTTACCCTTGAGAAAAATTAATGTTAGAAAGTATTATATATTTCTATGAATCTATTTATTTCCTGAGACTCCTAAAAGGTCAGTTTCTCAAGGGTATAACAGAGTAAAGTAATTACTCCCAGGCCACTAAGTCATTTACCTGGGCTGGGACCTGTATTCTTTGTTTATTCAAAAACAGAATGCCATTTCTCTCTTAAAAAAAAATCCTTACCTTCCTTCTTAGAATCCATACTGTGTATTGGTTCCAAGGCAGAAGTAAGGGCTAGGCAATGGGGGTTAAGTGACTTGCCCAGGGTTCTAGGATAGCTAGGAAGTATCTGAGACCAGATTTGAACCTAGACTTGACTTTCAATCCATTGAGCCACTGAGCCACCTAGCTGCCACCTAGAATGCCATTTCTTAAGCATCAGAGAGGGGTAGGTTGGTTTAGCTACAGTGAAGTTGTAGATGAAGTGACTAGAGAGGAGCTGAGCTCATTAAACCTCCTCATTAAAACATCCACCAATTGGAACTACCCAAGGAAGGCCAAATAATGTACAGTCAAGCCAATCAGAAAGAAGAAACATTTTTTGTATAAAAGTCATCAGATATTACTGAACACCTTCCAGTGGAAAGTCAGTGGTAATGAACTTGTGCTTTATTAATACATCACATGCTCCCATTAATAAATCATTATATTCAGAGAGATGGCTTCATTTTATTTATTGGTTAAAGTTATGGAAGAAAATAATGTTTATGATTTTTTTAATGTGCTTTGTCAACATGGAAATAAATCTAGAGATCCCCAGTTTATTTAGTTTGAGTGTAGAAACCCCAGGTTTTGACCTTGTCACAGGAGAGGTTTCCCCCTGAGGGAAGGTCCCTCTTCACCAAACAATGCACATCCAATTCAGGTGGGAGGCAGATCCCATCTGGGGTCAAGTAGCTCTTTTGTCTCCAGAAGCCTTTCCCTGTATATCACACCCTCCTTATCAAACTCGGGACCTTCAGCTCGTGAGACTGACGTGCTACCTACTGCGCCAAAACTGAAGTGAATGTCTATTGTCTGGTGAAGTGGGACCTTCCCTCAGGGGGAAACCTCTCCTGTGACAAGGTCAAAACCTGGGGTTTCTACCTTTAAACTAAGTAAACTGGGATTTCTAGATTTCCATGTTGACAGCTTCTTTTGCCTCAACTCACATCCTGAGTCTACAAATTCTACAAATTTTTTCCTCCATATTTTCCTAGGCTAAGGAAGGTAAACCTATACTTAGTCTGTGTAAAGTTAGATTTAATGGTTGGATGCAGTTTATTTCCCAAAATAGAAGGGAAACAATAAAGTAGAGAAATGTGAAAGAGGTTGGAGAAAATACCTATACTAGTCCTCAGCCAGGAGGGCTGGTAGTGAGTAACCAACAACACTGCCTCCAAGATGGAAACTAGTCTCTTAGGAAACTAGGAAGGGAGTCAGCCTTGTCACTCACCCAGCCAAGTTTTCCAGGAGTCTGAGTCTAAGTTGAAGTAAAGATCCAGGCAGCAGTCTCCAGTGAAGTTCCCTCAAAGACTATCTCCAGGAGGCACTCTCCACGAGACTCAACTTCACCAGACTGCCAGCCCAGGGATTTTTGAGGCTTTTTACGATGGTTTTCTATTCCTGCCCCTCTTCACAGGGGCCAATCACAGTTTCCACAATTGTCACACCTCTCTTCTGAAGGTAGCAACTCTCTTTCTAGGATTCACACCTATGTATGAACTCTTAAAAGAATTAAAAAGTTTTTGGCTGTTTGAGTTACAAAAAAAGGTGGAGCTCTCCAAGCATCTTAATGACTTCTTACCTCTAAAGGTGTTAACTCTCCTCTCCTAAGGGCTTGTGGACTTCCCTTACTTTAGGGTTAAGTATGGGTGAATTCCTACTTTTGTTGATTAATTCAAAAGTAGACAAAAAAAGACTTAATCTGGTCTTCAGTCTAGTGAGATACTAACTAAAGGTACTTAAGTTATTGTTATTCCAAAGTGTTAACTCCAACTAGGCAACTAGAACAAAGGATTCCCTTTTCACAAGTGCAAACTCAGAATAGACAAAGAGAACCAAGAATTTCCTTTCACACAAGATGCTTCCCTGTTAGAGTTCACAACACTTACTCTTGAGGTTTTCAGCAGATAGATTGCTTCAATTAAGTAATTGACAGAGCAAGGCAGGATCTCAGAGATCATCAATGACAAATCCTTCATTTTGTTTTCCACAATTGTAATTTATTTTCAGCTTACTTGTTTCCCTGACACCTACCCTGCTCTGAATTGAGAAAGCAAGAAAAACAAAAATCATTACTTCCATCTATGATGAAACAAAACAAATTCCCGTCTTTGCCATGTCCAAAAAAAAAAAAGTCTGCTTCAACCTATACTCTGAACTCAATCACCTTTATGACTCTGATGGGAGTATATTCATCTTGGGTCTTCTGGAATTATCCTTAGTCATGCATTGATCAGACTACACAAATCTTTCAAAGTTGTTTCTCTTTACAACATTATAATTGCACAAATTATTCTCCTAATTGGCACTTTATAGTTTATTAGTGTTAAGGGCCTTTTAAGTTTATTCTGAAACCATCTGCATGTTATTTCTTATAACATAATAGAATCACTTCATATACCATAATTAATTCAGCCACTTCCCTAATTGATGGGCTCCCCATCAATTTCCAAATTTTACTCACCATAAAAGGAATTGCTAGAAATATTTTTGTACATAGTGTGTGAAGTGGAAATTGAAGGGACCTTGAAAATTTCAAAGTACACCCTTTTTAACCACTATTAAAAAATCCATCACTTAAAATATAATGCTTTATTGAAAAAGAGATAAATGGAGGGCACTGCCGCAAGTCATTGACCCAAGACAAATGCCCAAAAATTCACAGAAAAATCTCTTATTTATAGTACAATCCTGATACAATCAAGTCTCCCTGAAGGATTTATAACATTGTTATAATTGCTGGAGACAGAATGTGGAGTAGAGATATTCAAACTAATTAACATCTTCAAGAAATTAGAGAATAGCTTTACAGTGGGTACATTCAAGCATTTTAACATTTTAAAGAAATAATCAAGAAGTTGGGGAGACAGATACAAAGAGAGGAAGAGTTTGGAACTGGATTATCTGAGAGGGGCTGATATCAGGATCAGCCCAGACATTGGGTTTGACTCCCTGGAAGAAGCTTCAGATACAATAGAAGAGACTTCAAAGACAAAAGGGTACTCAAGATTGGCACTTAAGATTTTTTTCCCTTTTTTTATTTAGAAAAATTTTCAATGGTTACAGGATTCATGATTCCCCCTCACCTCTTTCCTCCCCAATACAGAAGCTAACAAGCAGTTCCACTGGGTTATACATGTATCATTGTTCAAAACCTATTTCCATTTACTCATATTTACAGTACAGTGATCTTTTAACATCAAAACCCTAATTGTACTGTAATGGTTAAATTTTATGGTTGGACTTAAATTATATGAAATAATGTGGTCATGGAAATTATTATATCTCAATTCGGAAGTTTATTTACTAAAAAAGAGGGGAAACAATAAAGTAGAGAAATGTGAAAGAGGTTGGAGAAAATACCTATACTAGTCCTCAGCCAGGAGGGCTGGTAGTGAGTAACCACACTGCCTCCAAGATGGAAGCTAGTCTGTTAGGAAACTAGGAAAGGAGTCAGTCTTGTCACTCACCTAATGAAGTAGTCCAGGAGTCAGAGTCTACATTGAAGTTTTGATCCAGGCAGCAGTGTCCAGTGAAGTTCCCTCGAAGACTATCTCCAGAAGACACTCTCCACAAGACTCAACTATTTGAGACTGCCCCAGCTGAAGGATTTCATGGCTTTTATGGTGGTTTTCTGTCCTTGTCCATTTTCACAGGGTCCAATCACAGTTTCCAAATTGTCCAACACTGCCCAGGGACAGTGTCTGTGGGATTGACTTTTCACCTTAAAGGTATTAACTCTCCTCCTAAGATTCACATGTTTCTGAGTTGTGTTATTAAGGGAAAGAGATAAGAGGGAAACATAGAAATATTTTAAGTTTATTGATGGGAATGGGAGAGAAAGGAGGGTAACAAAGGATAAGGAAAAGTTCTTAATCTTATCCCCAAACGAATTTCCTTAATAATATCCTATAGGCTAACTTATCTAGGCTAAATAAGTTAAGTTCCCCCCAAACAGAACCTCACAAAACAGAGTCCAGCAAGTGAGCCAAGATTCCAGAGGTAAAGCCCAAAGCAGGTCTAGCAGAAAAGTAATGATTCTTCTTTGGTCTTCAGTCCAGCTGCCAGTAAAAGCAGTTTTTCTCCTTTCAAGTTGGTATCTCAGAAAGGGCCAGAAATCTTGTAGAAAGATGAATCACAGCGAACTCCAAAAGCTTCTCCCAGAAGTCTGTTTTTTTTCAGTTGGGACCACACAACTCCCCTTAGAATCATGACCCAGGCTATCATGTGATTCTGTGTCACATGTCCCTATCAATCAAATGCAGTTCATTTTGCAGAATCATTTTGCAATCTTTCTTTGCTTACTACGTTCCCCCTTTTGCACAAAGCCTAAATCGTGTTGAAACCATTATTTTGGCATTTGTTCACAATCTAAAATACTTACCAATTACCTAAACTAAGATATATACCCAAAATAACAAACAACCTACACTCAACTATCTTAATCTAACTAATACTAACATATTCTAGGGAATTTAACAAGGAAAAAGGAAAAGGAATTAAATAATGAACAAGTACAAATGTGAAACAGAAGCAAAAGCAAAACAAGCAAATAAAATCAAACAAAAGATGAACATAACTTCCATGCAAACATCAAACTTATCATCTAATACAGAACATTGTACTATTATTGTAGTACATTAACATCTAACTTAGAGAAATTTTTTTTGAAAATTACAATAAACACAACATTGCATAAGTTTTACACTGAAAATCAAACCAAACATTAAACTCACTTATGCAGATACATGTAACAATAGATATCAGTGAGCTATGTACATAATGTATACACATAGCAATATATACAATATATGAATATTGCATATATGCATACACATACACATCATATTCACACACATGTTACATATATATTACATGCATACACATACCATAATACTAAGATTTACAATCCTAGTATATACCCTATTTACATATATTTACATATTTATTTACAATTTTGTTTGATATGTGATGTCTAATGTTATTTGTGTTGTGTAGTATATGATGTAGTGCAAGTAGTATTTAACTCTCTTATCTTATCTACTTAATCCTACCTAACTTATCTCTATCTTCAAAATTCTTCTGTCTAACTAGATTTCTATACTTAAACTAAATCTAAGTATCTAACTACATTTTGCCATTAATTAAATTCTTTATAGCTAATTATAACAATGTTAGTACCCTAACTATACATTGTTTCACTCATTTAAGTAGTGATTCAATGTAATCTAACCATGTTTATGTTTTGTATTTATGTTTTTTTTATCTTGTTGCTTTTGCTATGTTATGTTGTTTTGCTAGTGTAATGTCAATGTTGCTGTTTTGTTAGTGTTATGTTACTGTTGCATGCAATATATACTTACTACTTCTTTGGATCTTTCCTTCTCTTCTCATCTTCTCTTGCTTGAAGAATTCTTCTTCTGCAATTCCATAGTAGTAAATATATTTGTGTTTGTGTGTGAATAAGTGCTATGTAATTTTGTACTATAATACACCAAAGTATTAATTCATTAGTCCATTTATCCTGTAATCCTCTTCATTGCAAATTTCCCAAAGTTTTTAAATTTATGTTTTCAGTCTTTTAACAATGTCCATTAATTCCTAAATTCTTCTCTTCATCTGCATTGTCCTCTTCCATCCTCTTCCTCAGGAATGGTCCTCTCCTTACTGATCTTTTTGACTACAGACTCAATTTGACTCTAACTTTCTACAATCTCTTCTTCATTTTGTTCTTTGATGATTTGTACATTTTCATTATTAATACCATGTGCTAATTTTATATGTGAACTATGATACCATGAATCTCTACCCAAAAGTTTTACTGAAGATGGAGAAAGTAACACAACAGTGTAAGGACCCAACCAACTCTCTTGTGTTGCTGATGTTTTAGCAAAATTTTTGACATATACCATATCTCCTGGTTTGTAATTATGGAGAGAATAATCCAAAGGACCAGTTTGAATTAATACTTCCATATCAGGTAATTCTTTTAGTCTTTGTTGTAAAGCACTTAAGTAAGAAGCAAGTTGACAACCTCCTCCTAAAAGAGATGTATAGACTGTCTTACAAGTTTTTGCCTGTAGTGGAGCATGTCCAAAGGGTATTTCATAGGTTGATATATGCAAATCTGCTCTTGGTCTCATACATAAATAAAACAAAGCTATAGAAAGAATCTCTGGCCATTTGAGATGAGTTTCAGCACAGATCTTCCCCACCATAGTCTTGAGTTTCCTATTTATGTGTTCCACCTGACCTGAACCTTCTGGGTGATAAGGAACATGATATTTGGTGTTATTCCTAGATTTTCATAGACTCTTTTCAGGATATCTTGGGTGAAATGCGATCCCTTATCAGAGTCTATGGTTAGTGGTATTCCAAATCTAGCTATAATTTCCTTAATTAACACTTTCATCACAAAGCTAGCTGTACTTGCATTTGATGGAAAAGCTTCAGGCCATTTGGTCAATCTGTCAACAATTACCAAGTAAAACTTGTATGTTCCAGCTTTTGACATGCTGATGTAATCAATTTGTAGACTCTCAAATGGACAATATGCTAAAGGTATACCACCTAAACCTTTCTGTCTGAATGCCCCTTGATTGAATTTTTGGCAAACAGAACAGCTTGAACAGATTTTATTTGCTATAGTACTTATTCCAGGAGCAATCCATTGTCTCTTTATGGCGTCAATTATAGCTTGAGTACCAAAATGACCTTTTGTGTGGATGGCTTGACACAAATAGGTATACAGGTCTTTTGGTAACAGCAGTTTTCCAGTATCTGCTACCCATATACCATGTTCTTTTCTTCCTCCAAACTTCTCCTTCCATTTTTGCATTTCTGAATCTACATAAGATTTTTCTAGAGCATCAGATTCTATAATTGATAAGTTCATGAAATACACTGGAGCATTCCTGCCAGCAAATTTTGCAATTACATCAACTCTATGATTTCCTTTAGAGTCTGAATCCCTGCCATAAGTGCGACTTCTACAATGGATTACCACTAGCTGTTTAGGCTTCTGGATAACATCCAATAACTCAATTGTTATTTCTGCATGAACAATTGGTTTTCCTGATGCAATAATAAAACCTCATTGTTTCCAGATCTTTCCTATAGCATGACAAATAGAAAAAGCACAACGGGAGTCTGTATAAACATTTGAACTTTTACCATCAGCCAGAAGACAGACTTGCTTTAAAGTGACCAGCTCTGCACCTCGAGCACTAAGGTTATACACATATCCCTGAGATGCAGAATCAGTACAAGAGAAGGGAAGGGTTTATCCTTCATCTCCGGATATAGTCTTTTTGTTAACTGTTGTAAGATCTGACAGCTTCTTATAGTTCTTACTTGTGAAGGGTGGCATGATTGACTAATGCACCTGTCCTGTGAGCTATGGAACTTCTACCTCATCAAACCAGGATCATTAGAGTGAAAATTATTTTCTTAATATTTTAGTATTACTAAGATTGTTACATTTATTTTTGATGAGTAGATAAGAAGATCAGTTTTATTTTTTAGATTTATCACTAAATCAGTTTTTGCTGATGATCACACTTGATTTTTGCATTTAAGTTTTATAATCTGATTTGGTTTTCACATATGATTATGCACCACTATGTTTGTATTTGTTGAAGCTATAATTTTGTCACACTTTTGATATTGCACATGTTTTTATGTTAAACAAAAAGGGGGAGATGTAACAGTCCACACCTGTGTGTGCACAAGTAAGATAATTAATCTGTAAGGATTGTCTTAGGAGAGCACATACTCAGTCCTGCGCATGGCAAGAAAGGCACTGACCTTTGTTCCCAACATTTCTAAGGTTTAGGCTCAAACTCAGGTTTCTTTATGCTCACCTGGCTGAGACAATCCATGCCTCTGCCTTGTTGTAATTTATACCTGAACCAATGGGAATCCACTGTGTCTTCATTAATATGTATTACGTACCTTTGCATTACAATGTCAATAAATAGGAGCAGCTCACAGAAAGCCAGCCCTTTTTTTATCTCTTTCACCTGTCCCAGCTTGCTTATTGTTAATATTGCGTTGGTGTCTGCCTCCATTCTTATCCATCCCCTCAGCTTCAGCCCTTCCCCCAACGGTCAATCTTCTATCTTTCCTTTCTTGTAAGGGCTGCTAGACAGCACCTTACACTAGGTAATGATCCGTACCACAGTGTCTCAAATTCTGGGACAACTGCAGCACCTATACATTGAATTCCATTACACAAATATGAAGAACCATCTGTGAATAAAACCAAGTCTGGATTTTCAATTAGAGTGTCTTTTAAATCCACTAGTTCTAATTAATAGTTAAATAAATATATATATTTATGTATGTAAATATATATAATATTTATATAATATATATTAATAAATATATAATAAATAATATATATATGATATAAATAAATAAATAATAGTTAAATCTAATAGTTAAATCCAATATCCACTATTTCTACTACTTTTACACATTCATGCAATGGTTCACCATTCTTTTGCAAATCAGGAAGAAGTGTAGTTGGATTTAATACACTACATCTCCTCAACTAGATGTTTTCACTACCTAGAAGGATAATTTCATTCTTATATATTTGTTGGTCTGAATATGCTTGAGTACGAAATTTCCTCTTTAGTGCTTCTACTTGATGTGAACAATATACAATCAATGGGCATTCCAAACCTAAATCTGATGCCTTCTGGACTAATACAGCTGCAGCTGCTACACCCCTTAGACAAGGAACTATACCAGCAGCAATTAGATCTATCTGACAACTATAGTATACAATTGGATAATAACTTTGTCCTAAAGTCTGTGTCAGTACACCAGAAGCAATTCCTTCGGTCTCATTCACAAGCAATTGAAAAGGTTTTGTATAGTCTAGGATTCCAAGGGCTGGTGCAGATAAAATCACTTCCTTAAGGTTTGCAGATGTTCAGGTTTGAGTTTCAGAGGTTCTGTTTTTGCATTCCTGGTTAGATCTGTTAAACATTTAGTAATTTCACTATATCCAGGTATCCATTGTCTATAGAAACCAGTTGTTCCAAGTACAGCTCTGAGTTGCTTCGGTCTTAGGTACACTCAGTTTTTGGATATCAGCTATTCTTTTCTGAGTGATATTTTTGGAACCCTCTGACAACACAAATCCAAGATATTCCATGAGAGGCAATACCCACTGTAGTTTTGCCTTGGAGATTTTATGTCCATGTTTATATAATTAAATCAAAAGAATCTTGCTATCCCTTAAATGCACTTTAGCAGATGGTGATGCTAGGAGGATATCATCAACAAAATGTACTATTTTACTCTCCTTGAATTTTATTGTTTTAAGGTCTCTGTTCAAAATCTGTGAGAATTAGCTCTAGGAATTGCTGGAACCCTGAGGAAGATGAGTCCAAGTCCACTGTGTTTTCTCCCCTGTAAAAGCAAAGATCTTTTGAGAATCTTCATGAATTGGTATAGGGAAAAATGCTGAACATAAATCTACTGCAGGGAAATATCTTGCTTGACTTGGAATGGGAGAGATTATAGCAGTTGTGCTTGGTACTACAGGATGTGCCTTTATTAAATGATCATTTACAGCTCTCAAATCCTAGATGAATCTGTAGACGATTTTGCCATTTTGATGTAGCTTTGACTTTTTTATTGGAAGTATAGGTGTATTATATTCTAAGACACACAGTATTATGATCTCTTGTTGAATCAGGAACTTAATGATAGGTCTATTACCTTTTATAGCTTCTTTACTCAAAGGGTATTGAGGAACACAAGGAACTGGTCCTTCCTTGGTCCTCACCCTTACTGGAGTAGCTGATTTCAATATACCTACATCTGTGGAAGTCTTTGACCATAAATCTTCTGGGATATCCTCAGGAATAGGATAGATGGAATCCAACTCATTCTCTGTACAGACTGAATCTAAGAACAGTCATGGAAAAGCTTTCAGAGATTCTTCTGGGAGTTGTAATGATATATCCCCAGTGTCAGTACATTGAATCATTGTTCGTAATTTACAAAGTAAATCCCTACCAAGAAGGTTCATTGGACATTCTGGCATACGAAGAAATGCATGCTCCACAGATAAAGGAACTAACGTTATCTTTTTAGGTTGTAATTTTGCTACTCTCTCTGGTTTTCCAGTAGCTCCAATCACTTCCACAGTACCAACAGCTTTACAATCTTTTGGAAGACTTTGCAAAACTGATTTACTGGCTCCAGTATCCACCAAAAGATCATAGATCTTATCCCCTATAGTTATAGAAACATAGGGTTCAGTGCTGTTTGGAGGTTGGAAGGGTTCAAGAACTAGTGCAAACACAGTAACATCAGTACAAAGTTCAGTTATTTCCTGTCCATTCAAGCTTATACCTGCTTGAATTATATGCCTTTCCCAGGATTTTGTATCATCAGCTTTTATATTACTCTCATTGGTCCATATATTCTACATCTTTGTATCATTGTTCTCATTTACAATTTCATTATTATTATTTAGTTTATATTGGAGGGAATGTGGCAAAATTGGGACACTAATATACTGATGATGGAGTTTTGAATTGATCCAAACATTCTGGAAGACAATTGGAATTATGCCCAAAGGACTTTAAAAGAATGCCTGCCCTTTGACCCAGTCGTACCACTGTTGGGTTTGTACCCCCAAAGAGATAATAAAGGAAAATATGTGTACAAAAATATTCATAGCTGTGCTCTTTGTGGTGGCAAAAATTTGGAAAATAAGGGGGTGTCCATCAATTAGGGAATAGCTGGGAAAATTGTGGTGTATGCCGGTGATGAAATATTATTGTGCTAAAAGGAATAATGAACTGAAGGGATTCCAGGTGAACTGGACATATCTCCAGGAATAGATGCAGAGTGAAAGGAGCAGAGCCAGGAGAATGTTATACACAGAGACTGATACATTATGGCGCAATGGAATGTAATGGACATCTCTACTAGTAGCAATGAAATGACTCAGGACATTCCATAGGAATTTGTGAAGAAGAACACTATCCACATCCAAAGAATTAACTGTGGAAACAGAAATGCAGAAGAAAAACATATGATCAATCACATAGTTCCATAGGGATATTGTGAAAGAATTCTTTACTCTATTGTCTATCCAGAGTTAACTTAAGTACCTCACTAGTTTGTGAAGACAGGATTAACTCTCCTTTGTCTACATTTTGATTGAATTAACACTAGCTTGAACTAGGTGGAGGAGCTTACAGACCACTTACTGAATTCACAACTTCAGAAATTCAATTAGCCAGGATGAGTATTCACTTCTCTAGGTGAATTATAGAAAATTCACACCCTTAGATGAGAACTTAACCTTCAGAAGGTGAGAAGTCAATCTCACAGACACTGCCCCCATTCGGCAGTGCTAGACAATCTGGAAATGGCAATTGATCCCTGTGAAGAGGGGAAGGGACAAGGAGGCACCATAAAAGCCATAAAATCTTTTGGCTGGAGGAGATGGTCTTTCAGAAGATAGTCTGAAAAGATTGTCTTCTGAAGATAGTCTTCTGACTGGGGAGAGTCTTCTAGGGAGCTTTGCTGAAGACTGCAGTTTGGATCATGGTCTTGGAGCTCAGCTTCAACTTAGATTCTGACTTCTAGACTACTAAGAGACTAGCTTCCATCTTGGAGGAGGCTACGTGGTTACTCACTATCAGCCCTCCTGACTGAGGACTAATATAGGTATTTTCTCTAACCTCTTTCACATTTCTCTATTTTATTGTTTTCCCTCTATATTGGTAAAAAAAAAAAACAACTTCTGACTTGAGATATAGCAATTTCAGCGACCACGTTATTTCATATAATTTAAGTCCAACCATTAAATTTTTTTCTGAGTTTTCTCATCTTTATTTTTAAATTTTTTTATTTAGTCAGTTTAGAACATTATTCCTTGATTACAAGAATCATATTCTTTCCTTCCCTCCTCTCTCCCCACCCCTTCCTGTAACCATCTGGCAATTCCACTGGGTTTTACATGTGTCCTTGATCAGAACCCATTTCCATGTTGTGGATGTTTGCACTAGGATGATCATTTAGAGTCTACATCCCCAATAATATCCCCCTCAACCCATGTAGTCAAGCAGTTGTTTTTCTTCAGTTTTTCTACTCCCACAGTTTTTCCTCTGAATATGGATAGTGTTCTTTCTCGTAAATCCCTCCTAGTTGTTCAGGATCACTGCATTTCCACTAATGGAGAAGTCCATTACATTCCATTTTACCACAGTGTATCAGTCTCTGTGTATAATGTTCTCCTGGTTCTGCTCCTTTCACTCTGCATCAGTTCCTGGAGGTCATTCCAGTTCACATGAAATTCCTCCAGTTTGTTATTCCTTTGAGGACAATAGTATTCCATCACCACCAGATACCACAATTTGTTCAGCCGTTCCCCAATCAAAGGGTATCCCCTAATTTTCCAATTTTTTGTTACCACTGTAACAATTAAAAGGAGTGGTTGGCATAAACTGTTACAGATAAAAGAGTGGTTGCCTTAAACTTGTGACCGTGGAAATATGGTTTCAAGACATTGTCTTGAGTTAAATCAAATATAAAGTGGTCGCCAGGGAAAAATTCCCAAATACGAAATATACCTAAGTCAGCTGGGTTTTATGGAGATTTTAGTTAATACAAATAAGGAATTAATGAGAGAGTAAGAGGAAACAATGAGAAAAGGGCTAGGCCAGCCCAGGCCAGTGTAGGCCAGCCTAGGCCCAAGCCCTAAGAGAGAGATCAGTCAGTCTTTAATCCACTCACCACAAGATTTGTCCCAAGCAAAATTCTAGTGTTCAGAAAGACCCACCAGTTCAGCTCCTAAGCTCCACTTCAGCTTCCAAGGCTGCATTTTCTGCTTTGGCAAGCTGCATCCTCAGAGAGAGTTCTCTCAGAGACAGTTTTTCTTCTCTCAGCTTCTGACCTCCTTTTAAAGAGAATTTTCTCCTATGTCACCTCCCCTAAGTTCTCACGTCTATCAATCACAGTAGACGTTTTCACAGGACTGACCATTCTTAATTCAAACTTGAGTAGACTAAACTTTTGAGTAATTCACACCTGAGTAGACTAAAACCTCACACCTCTTTTGTTAAGGCTTATCCCTTACAAGTTTGCAAGTTGCCTGACCTTCATAGGTACTTAGTACCTTCCTAAAAATAGACTTAGCTTAAGGTTTTTGCTTCACTATAAGTATGAGTTAAGTACTTTTTCATTGTTCAGTAAAGAATTTACAACTTTATCTTACCCTAAAATATGCTTAAGTATGGGTGGAGTAGAGTTCTCACATTCCTGACTAAGTAACTTCATTGTTTAAAATGGGGAATGGTCTTAACCAAATCTTCTGAAATAGGGCCTGAGAATTTTTAAGATTCACACCACAAAGAGTGCAGCTATGAATATTCTTATATGGGCCTTTTTCCTTATTATCTCTTAAATTTAACCTTTATAGGGCTTGGAAGTCAGAAACTTGATCCTTGCTTCCATATAATATACACCTGAAGGGAAGTTATACATTCTCTCCTGAATTGGAGACCTAGGGAGGTTTATATTGTAATGTCACTCTCCTTATGCCACCTCTCATTTAATGAACTTCACACACTCTGGCAGGTAGTCTTTTCTAACTTTATTTCAAAGAGAGAGAAAACCAAAGATTTTGGCATCTTATATATTAGTCAAAAGATTCTTTGGAAAACAAACAGACAGTATTCTAAAACAGGAACATAAGTCTTCTAATCACATAACCCTCCCATTCATTTCAACTATTTTATCATCCCACAGGAAGAAAAGAGTCCAAACCTTCTTCCATGACAACTGTATAAATGGAGATTTTGAGCCTTTGGACTTCATCTCCCAGAAGTCCCTTAGTTTTTCCCAAAATTCACATTTTCCTGTGTCCCCACATTTTGCATGATTGTGTCTAAGTGGCTATAACTCCTCCCTTGTCCTCTTTTGAACCTGCAACCAGGCTGAAGTCAGGCAGTTCTTTTGCTTTAGTTATTATTAATAAAACTTTATAAAATATAATATTTAGTTATTGATTATTAATTAAAAAACCCACAGTTTTGTGACCACAAAGGGATTATGAATTCTTTAAAAAAATTTTTGAGCAAATAGTCTTACAGTAAAGATAGTAAGTTTGCCCAGTTGCTGCCCGCCACAAGGGTCCAGTGGCGGAGTATGCCTGAGCTCCTGCCCCACCTGCCACCTGCCACTGTCTGATGTTTCTCCTGTCCATCTGCTTGGCCAGCATTCCTCACCACTCTCCACCCAGCTTGGAGCCTCCTCTTGCTGACCAGATCCACCTACCATTCCGTGAGACCTCCCAATCCTCTGATTCCTCCTCCTACCTATGTGGGAGCCTGTGATAGCCAGTTTTCCATTCAGCATCTTTCAGGAAAAATGCTATTGCAAAGCATGCTTGAAACTCTGAAACAACAGTTTGAGTTGGTAGAACTAAAAAGTTCAATTTGGATATGCTTAATTCTTATTCTGGGACTTTTTATTTTCATTGGAGATTTCTCACTTTATTTCCTTCTCCTCAAGAATATGCCACAAGTTAGGCTGCTTATGCTACAAACCAACCTGAAATATTTTGACAAAGTTCTAAAGGTCCTAATTGCTCTCATCATGCAGAGTGGAGATTCTGCCTTGTGCTTCTATGAGGAAATTCAGACCTCTGACAAATGAAATCTAAATGGATAATAAATATGGGGGTAGGGGAAGGAAACTTTAAAAGAGATCTGGGAGCTTATAGGTAACTATTTTGAGTTTATTCTCCTCCTATAATAGTGAACAAGTCTATTGGGATTGGTGAAAAGGATTTTGACTGCACAGCCTGTCTGTACCTTTGTTTATATTATTGTATTTACTGATTGCTTTAAGGTTTAAATTTTTTTTTGTTTATCTGTATTATTTATCTGTATGTATGTCAATACCTTTCTGTAATACTTAATCATTTTAAGCTACTATGTTTTGCCTATATTGATCTTTAATTTGTGCCTTTACCTCTGTTGAAGAACAAAATATGTCTGTATAAGCCCATGAACATCTTGCCCAAACCCTTGTCACTAGATCCATTGAAAATCACATGTTGCCTTTGTTAAATGTCACATAGATGATGATGGATGGATTTCAACAAAACTGGTTAAATTATATACAACCTTTAGAGAATTTAATAAGCTAAGAATTTAATTGTAATTTTAAGGAGTCTTCAGAAATAATTTTACATAACTAGTGGTTTCTGAATGGATGATATTTTATGTTTATACATATATATAATAAAGAATATTGTATTAAAGGTAGAGAAACAAAGAAATGTTCCTACCAAGGTTTTACTATGAATCAAGAAGCCAAAGAAAAAGAGCTCCTGCAAAACTTTTCATTTTAATTTACTTCCAGCAGAACAATCTAGTTTTCTTTTTTTTAAACCCTTACCAATACTGGGTATTGGCTCCAAGACAGAAGAGTGGTAAGGGCTAGGCAATGGGGGTCAAGTGACTTGCCCAGGGTCACACAGCTGGGAAGTGTCTGAGGCCAGATTTGAACCTAGGAACTCCCATTTCTAGGGCTAGCTCTCAATCCACTGAGCTACCCAGCTGCCCCTTGGGATTGATGTAATTTTGAGCCAAGACAAGAGGACTTGAGAGTGTTTGGGGTTCCAGGTTGCGGCTATCTAACATGTGTTAAAGGCAGGTCTTCCTTGTCCCACATTCTACCAAGTATCTCAAATTTGGCTCCTACCTGGCTCCTATAATCTAGTCCCTTTTCTGTCTTTCATAGTGTGGCAAACTTTCTATAGTCCTGGATACTGACTGGGTAAATGCTTAATTGCTTATATCATTTTAATTGGGCCCTGATTCAAGGACCTGTTATAGGTTTGTTTTTCCTTTACTTAGATTTTTTTAGACATAAGACTTTTACATTTTGTATTTCATTCACAAGTTATTTTTTCTCTTTTATTTGGATTTTTCACGTTTTTTAATTTATTTTTTCAAATTGATTCATATACCTCATAATACAGCCATGCATCCCTAAATGATCCTTGTATTTGTTATTATTCACCGGGGGGGGGGGGCAGTTATCATTGTGAACTTTGATTTAAATTTGAACAATTTTAGGTAAGAAACTTGCTACCTCCCAGAATCCAGAATGCCCCATGAAGATAGATGCCTGCAGAGACCACATGCTGCACCAGAAGATCCAGAGTGAACTTTGGGATGTGAATTGAACTATGGGGGGTTGAAATGCCTCTATTTTAAATGTATACTCTTATGCCAAAGGGGACTGCCCCCAAATTGGCTTTTTGTCAACCTAGTAATCATTGGTTTTGTTCTCTTTTCCTCTTATCCAGAAATTATTGCAATTTTTAAGTTGAATATGTTTCCATGAACCTTTTGGGGAAGTTGGTTTCCCAATAGGATCATGGGGGAGGGGATATGTATAAATGGAGATTTTGAGCCTTTGGACTTCATCTCCCAGAAGTCCCTTAGTTTTTCCCAAAATTCATATTTTCCTGTGTCCCCATGTTTTGCATGATTGTATTTAAGTAGCTGTAACTCCTCCCTTGTCCTCTTTTGAACCTGTGACCTGGCTGAAGTCAGGCAGTTCTTTTGCTTTAGTTATTATTAATAAAACTTTATAAAATATAATATTTAGTTATTTATTAATTTTAAAATCCACACAACAGAAGTCTCTCCCTTCACCACATCAAAAAAATAATAATACAGGTATATTTAGATTATATATATATTATTAAATATCCTAAGGAATAGGAAAGAATCTACTTGCTTCCCTGCCCCACCCCCAATCACATTCACAGAAAAACAACTATCAAAAATGAGGGAGATTCATTCAGAAGGGTTCCAGAAATGAGTCATTCTTTTTTGAGTCACTGGAATCCATTTCTCTCAAAGACTTCTTCAACCCATTTTGAGTCATTAGAATCTAAAGTGGAGGCATAGGTCAGAAGTTGCCCTTCAGGTCTCTTCTCTTTAAGAGTCCAAGTGAAAACATTCCATGGGCATTGGGGCTACTAATTGGGGTCAGCCCTCATTGTTCATGTTGGAGTTAACTGAGAAGAAAGTGGACTGGTCCCCTTTAGGGTCCACAGCATCCTGTCTAGAGTCAAAGGGCATGGTTGGTGGAGAAATGAAGGGCTGGCATTCATGCCAAAGGGTAGAAGAGTGCTGCTGCCAGGAGTGGGGTCACAGGTATAGTACATTGACTCCTGGGGAGCGGGGTGGGGGGGGTGGGGGGGGAAGAACCTGGGAGTCAGGAGCATTTCATCCATGTCTTAACCAGCACCATTTCCTAGTCCTACTGTGTAATCACTAGAAGCATTTTCAGGGGAGATTGTAGTAGCTAGGATTCTAAAGATGTCAGGTGCTTGGAAGAAAGAGAGGAGAAAAAAAACCAATGTAATTAATAGTAACATGTTGTTTCTGATTGCACTTTAGATGTCCAGATCTGCTACAAGAATATCCAGCAGATTTTTTCTTCTACCTCGCACACAAAGTTCTGGGAGAAAGTAGAGAAGAGTGGACTGGCAGAGGCTGAGCCTGCTCCACTCAAAATATTGATACACAAAGAAGGGGAAACTGTCAAAAGGAACTGAGCCCCTCCATTTCTTCTTTATCTAAACTTTCTCCAGGAAAAGCAAATGGAAACTAATGAATGCAAAGTAATCTTTTTTTTTTTTTTTAGAAACTTAGAGCTACTTTCTCTGAAGACCAAAGACCTGAACTTTGTCTTTTTTTTCCCCTGAGGTACTGAGTGTTTTTTGCACAAGTTATCTCAGTTTTCGTTCTGGATCTAGTAGGTAGGACATCTTATCAAATTCCACAGCTTTTCCTGCCCCATGCTCCCTACATTATATAGATCAAGAGGGATTCTCTCAGATGTCAAGGGATCCCTTAACTTGTATTCTAAAAATTGAACAGATCTATCAAGGGAGTTATCAAATCTCAGCTTTCTCTAAGATTGTACTACAGGTTCATTTGGCACTGGACTAAGAGGAAAAAATGGACAGGCTCAGGAATAAAAAGGTCTGAGACTTGAGAAAGGAAAAAAAAAACCCTAAGAGGGTGAAAATGTAATGGGAAGGATGGAAGGTGGAGAGGAACAAAGGGGAAAAAAAGACAGGAAAGGAGGAGAGATGAAAGACTTAAGGTAAAGGGCATGGTTGAATGGACTACCTACCAAAGAAGGTACTAGGCTCATGCCCTCAGCCTTCTTCCATGTATCCTTACCTTGTATTTGCTTTCTGTGCTTCCATGCTGAGCATATTTCATCCCCTAAATCATCAGAAGACAAATATCTCTTCTTTGGGCCTTCTTTACCAGGCATTAGAACCTGATGTCAGGGAATAGATCCAGGGTTCCTTATCAAGTTGATTCACCTCCTCAGCTTTTGTGACAGTGTCCCTGGGCCCTGGGGATATTGACTGAAGCCTTCTCCCATTGTTCTTGTTGGACTTAGATGAAGAAAGGAGCCAGGCCCCTTGAGGGACCACAGCATCCTCTCTAAGGCTGTGGTAGATAATGGGTGGAGAAGTAAAGGGCAGAAATCCATGCTTCATGTTATACATGCCCAAGGACAGGAGGTTGTTGTTGCTGCTGCTGCTGCTGGTGCTGGGAGTGGAGTCATAAGAATAGTTTAAGAGTGGCTGAGAAACCTGAACCCAAAGCCCAGAATTCAGTGGTGCCTCTTCCTTGGCTTGACAAGCATCCTTTCCTGGTTCCACTAGATACCCACCATTATCAGTTTTAGGGGATGATGTAGTCATGGCAGCAGATTCTACTGATGCAAGGCACCTTGAAGAAAAAGGGTCAAAAAAAGAAAATCCATTCTTTCAGAATTTGTATCCCACCACCCAGAGATAGCTTCCAAATTTCAGACCTGCTTCTTATTCAACCAGTTTCTTGCCCTCTTTGCCCACAGCCTCAGCACACAGAGTACTGGGAGAAGTTAGAAATCAAGAGGGGGGCCTGGGTGAAGCTGAGTGGGCACCAAGAGGAACCCTTGGAATCTGGTGGACAAAGAAGGGAAAAAATAAAAAAGGAGCAAAGACTCCCCACTACTTACATTTTCACACTTTTTTCAAGATAGTAAGTTTCTCTGTGTCCTTTGGCAAAGGGATTGTAGCAAATTTTCAGTTCAGAAATCTAGAGGAAAAGGTAAAAGAAGTCAGTAAATCCAGACCATTCTTCTCTTTGGAAACCTCAGACTACCCACTGGAAAAGTCAAAGACCTGACCTTTATGTCAGCTCTACTACTTTGGGTGATCTTGGGGAAGCCACTCACCATCTTCATCTGTGAAATGGGGGAAAGAGAATACTCTGACCATTTCAAGCTTTCCATAGGGATCAACTCAGCTAGGTTTTCTTGCCCTTGGCTTTGACTCTGCTCACCTTTGCCCCAGTATTTGCATAAACTAAGGGTTCTTTAAGTGGATTTTAGAGGGTTTGCAGACTTGGATGGAAACCAAATTCCAACTTTATTTTCTATCTTTCTAATGAAATTGAGCTTTTCTTTTGATTAGGAATTTGAAAATGCATTGCTCTGAGGAGGCTTCACTACCCTTCCTAAATTGTTGATGAAACAAATAGGTTAAGGACATCTTCTAGAATGAAACATTCCTTGGATAAAGCTCCTTTTATGTTGTTGCTTGCTCCTAGTGGAGTGTAAACATCTTGGAAGAGAGGAATTGTCAGGAATTCTCTGACTTTTCTCTTTATATTCCCAGAACCCAGCACGTGGCATGTGACTGTTGATTGATCATTTCCTCCATGTTTTCCCCATCTCTAGACCAAGCAGTATGTTCCAGTAAGGGTGATTCTCACATAATTTTGATATGCAGTTACAGCAACAAATTCTGTTTCTTGGAAAGTAAAGTTGTAGGTAAGAGGATTTTCTCCATCCCTCACCTCTTCAATACCAAGCTTAGGTTGGTATTTGTGGAGGGACTATAACAAGATCATCTGTAACAGAAGTCAGAAAGTATGAGATGAAATGGGCATCTCTTCTTTCTCTGCCTACTTGGATCTTTACTAGGTCAGGTGTCATGTATCATCTGCCATCTGAGATCTCCTTCCCTTGGGCTCCAAAGGAAAGGAGAGGATGCTTCTCCCATTCCTGCAAATGTGAGCAATGGAAATATGCTACCTTGGTGGCCTGCTCTAAGATCTCACTCCCTGCCCTCCCTTCCATGAGAAAATTCTTCTGTATGTCCAGCTTTAGTCTGCTTTCCTCTTCTTTCATGCTGATGGATTTGGCAGAGTTTGAGGGGGCAAATACAATGAGAATCTTACCTGGTTTCCTTTTGGGAAAATGCTTTGTCATTCATCATTTTGAGTTTTTCAAATTTGATCTCTTGCCTCATCCAATGGGCTCCAGTCTGGAGAGTCTGGATGGATACACAGCTGGTTCTCTGTAGAAAAAGTCTCTGTGAATATTTTTGTGCAACTAAAATGTTTTGTAGTTTTATTGACTTCTTAGGGATGAGCCAAGCAGAAATCTCTACAGGTCAAGAGGTGTGCATTGTTGCATAATTTGTTGTGTATAATGCCAAATACTCATTCACAGGTTCTTCAACAGGGCATAGATGTAACTATTTTCTTAGAGTCTACCTAATGTTTTCTCTTGGCCTTGCCCCCTCCCCCCCCATCTTTGCTCTTCTGATGACTGTGAGGTAGAATCTCAAAACTGCTGGAATTTCAATAATTTGTAGTGATTAAGAGCATTTCCCCCCACATGGTTCCAGGTTCCCCAGAGACCTGCCTATTCATATACGTAAGACATTATCAATGTACAATGCATAAAAACATTTATTTGTTGTTCAGTCAATTTTCAGTCATGTCCAATTCTTTGTGACTCCATTTGGGGCTTTCTTAGCAATGACACTGGAGTGGTTTGCCATTTTCTTCTCCAGCTCATTTTAAAGGACAAACAGTATTAAGTGATTGCCCAGGATCACACAGATAATACGTGTCTGGGGCTAGATTTGAACTCAGGAAGATGAGATTTTTTTAGTTCCAGGCCTGGTACTCTATCCACTGTCACCTAATTGCCCTAGAAATATTTATGGGAATTCTTTTTGTAGGGGCAAAAAAGCAAGAGAGTGAAAGAATATCCATCCATCTATTGAGGAATGGCAGCATTCATTGGGATATATCACTGTGCTGGAATGCCATTGCATTTTCTGAAATGATCCAAAGATGATTTAAAAGAGCCATGGAAACATACTTCCTTTTACAGAGTCAAATTAGCAGAAGTAGAATAATGATTCACATGTTATTGCTTGGTCTGGGAGTACACACAAGTTTATAACTCTTGGGGTATAATTCAATTTTCTCTCCAAAATGATTGGATCAACTCAGTTCTACCAACAGTGGATCAGTTTTCCCTTTTTTCTAAATCTACTCCAACATGTCATTTTGCCCTTTTCTCATTTTAGCCAATCTTATATCTTACATCTCAGAATTGCTTTTTAAATTTGTATTTCTCTAATCAATAGTGATTTAGAGCATTTTTTCCCTAAACATATACATGGCTTTGATTTTTTATAGCCCCAAATTATCTATTTATATCTTTTGCTCATTTATAAGTTATCACAGATGGCTCTTATTCTTGTAATTGTGACAAAGTTTTCAGTATATTTTAAGATATAAGACCTCTTTACAAGAAAAAAAATTTCACTTTCCTTGGCTATATTAGTTTTATTTGTACAGAAACGTTTTAACTTAATGTAATAAAAATTAGCCATTTACACCTCACAATGTTTTCTGTTTCTTGTTTACTCATA
The DNA here is from genome assembly GCF_027887165.1 of Monodelphis domestica. Lineage (NCBI taxonomy): Eukaryota > Metazoa > Chordata > Mammalia > Didelphimorphia > Didelphidae > Monodelphis > Monodelphis domestica. The sequence goes on from NC_077228.1 coordinate 199,136,175, forward strand.
AATTCCTCTCTTATCCATAAATCTGGTAGCTACTATGTTCCCCATTCTTTTGATTTGCTTATGATATCTCCTTTCATGTCTAGATCATGTATTCATTTTGATCTTATCTTAGTGGGTGGCATAAGATACTGGTCTATATCTAATATCTGCCAAATTGCTTTCCAATTGTCCCAGCAATTTCTTACCAAATACTGAGTCCTTGTCCCCCAAACTTGGATCTATACTTTTGTCAAATATAAGGTCACTATAATCTTTTTATTACAGGTTGCTATATGTCTGTTCTGTTCCACTGATCTACCTTGGCCAGTACCATATAGATTTGACAATTACTGCTTTAGAGTACAATTTAAAATCTGGTACTGCCACCTTTGATCCAGTAATACCACTACTGGGTCACATCCTAAAGAGATAAGAAAAAATGGGAAAGGACCCACTTATACAAAAATATTTGTAGCCCAATTTCTTTATTGAGTGAACCCATGCTGGCTCCTAATAGTCATCTTTTCTTTTATTAAGTGGTTCATCATGCCTGCCAGCCCAAGGGGATGGGGTAAAGGGAGAGAGGGAGATAAGTTCAATCAAGGAAAAAACTTGTGTGGAAATTTATTACATGTAATTGGTAAATATATATATATATATATATATAAAATGTAAAAAGGAAAAAAAATTTAAATAAAATCTGGTACTGCCAGACCTCCTTCCTTTTCTTAATCTTTGGTTCTGCTAAATGAATTTTGTTATTGTTTTTCTTAGCTCACAGTAAAAAAAAAAATGTTTTTTTGTAATTTAATTGGGATGGAGGAATCATGAAGCACAACATAGGTGAAGAAAGGGTTGCTTGGGTTTGCAAAGCTCTCACAAAAGGGCACCCCAATATCAGACTGAAAAAGAAAACATCCTATTGGCTAACTCCACTCCTAGCAAACTATACCCAGCCCAGTAAATCCTTCCCTACCCAGTATATTTTTCTCTACCTTTTCACACCGACACCATTCTCCGCCATGAAAGCACCAGTAGTGGTCATCAACTGGCACTACTTCCAAAAATACCTGGTAGTAGACATTTGGATCCATCCCATGGATTTTGAAAACCAGGAAGGGGAATATTCGCTTGCAAAGAAAGGAACAAAGAGAGAAAACTTGATTACTGAACCCACCTACCATGGAGCTTATAGGGCAATTAGGGCCAAACAGGTAGATTTCTGTCCTAGGTACAAACTTAAAAAAAATTTTTTTTTGTTTGTTTGTATCTCCAGAATTGCCCTTGGTGCCTGGAACCTTGGTCGTGTGGATTCCATGCATTACCCTGTATTGAATCATCATATCTATACTTATCAAGGATTTAGGGAATTATAGTTTCCCAAAGGAAATGGCCTAAAGAATTCCTGAACAAATAGATCAATAGCCAAGGGCGCCATATTGTCACAAGCCATTGCCTAGGAAAAACATCAATTAGCTGCCTCCTTGATGCCAACACACTCCTGGAAACTGGAGGGGGTGGTGCTACAAGGAGAAGCAAATATTTTTTCTGGTGAATTCAAGAAAAACTTAAGGAAGGGAGACACAGTCATGGTTCCCAAGAATTTGGAGAACCTAGGGGTCAAGGCTGCACAGCTGCTTATTACTTGCCAGGTTTGGAAAGGATCATTTCTGTCTGCTCTTTGTAAAACTTGAGCTACAAGGAATGGTTATGGAGGACCACTTTTAGGTTTCCTGAGATGGCCTCGTTGCTGAGAACATTCTCCTCCATGCTGTTGCAACTCTGGGCTGAAACGAAGTTAGTGGGCAACAGTGTGATCCTAGGAACAGGATAACTGGAGGGCTATTTCTTTCCCTACTCTTTCACAGTAGTAAGTCTTCAAAATTAAATTACTTTCAAGGACCCAGGCCTTCTTTTATAGCCCCTCCTTTGCCCTACCCTTACCTACTCAGCTTGGTGGCCTTTGATTCATACTTTCTTCCTAGAAAGTGTGAACTATATACAGTTCTCTTTCTTGCCTTTCTGGCAAGACTGTGATACCTCAAACTGCTAACAATTGGCATCTTTATCCTGATCTTAATGAACAGAAAGGCCTCTAAGTTTTCTCCATGATAAATAACATTTGCTATGGTTTTTAACCCGCTTCTCTTGACACAACTTAAATCCTCAATCCCTAAATCCTACTCAATATTTTCTTCATATTTTGCTCGGATAAGGAAGGTATGACTATACTTCCCATGAGACTTCCCGGTTATAGTTCATAACATTTACTCTCTTTTTTTTAAACCCTTACCTCCCATCTTAGAATCAATACTATGTATTGATTCCAAGGCAGAAGAGTGGTAAGGGGGTGGGGGTGGGGTTAAGTGACTTGCCCAAGGTCACACAGCTAGGAGGTGTCTGAGGCCATATTTGACCCCAGGACCTGAGACTCACATCCCTGAGTAACTTAGCTTTGGCCACAACATTTACTCTTGAGACTTTCAGCAGGTAGAGCCTTTCAAAGAAATCACTGGTTTCGAACATGACAGAATTTTAGAGATCATCAATTATAAATTAGGCATTTTATTTTCTCCAGTTTTAATTGATATGCAGCTCAGCTTCTCTTTTTCTTCAAGAAACCAAGACAATCAACAGTCCTTATTTCCATAGGTAAAGCAAAACAAATTCCCTTCTTTGTATTGTCCACAATATGACTCAGTTTATGCTACTTTCCCAGTTGATGGGCTCTTCATTTGTTTCCATTCTTGGCCACCACAAAAAAATTGCTAGAAATATTGATATACAGAACCCTTTAATTAATTCTTTTTGGTGTATAGAGGGAGTAATTGTATGATTGAATCAAAGTGTGTACACAGTTTTCCATATAGTTCCAATTTGCTTTTCCAAATGCTTAGACTTATTCACAGGTCCACCTACATAGCATTATGGGCTTGATTTTACAGTTTCCCCCCAGTTTTTAATTTTCTCCAGCACCTGGGCATACATTTCATGTCAGTGACTCCTGAGTAGGTGAGGAGGGGATTTTGTGACCCCAAGCAGTGGTTTGCCATTTCCTTTTCCAGCTCAGTTTACAGATGAGGAAACTAAGGCAAACAGTGTTAAGCGACTTGCACAGGGTCACATAGCTAATTAAGTGTCAGAGATTGGGTTTGAATTTATGTCTTTCCAACTCCGGACCTGGCATTCAATCCCCTCTGCCATCTAGCTGCCCTGAGGGTGAATTAAAGAGTAGGAAATTTTAAAGAGGCCACAATTAAGAGTGAGATGGAATTCCAGTCAGTCTGAAAAGCTTTGGGAAGGTTTTGGGAAGTGATGCTGACAATGCAAGGGTAAAGGAACCCTGAATTCCTAGCTGCCCCAGCTATAGGCTCTATCCTTCCTGCAGCTCTGAAGACTCAAACACTCCTTCCCCTTCCCCTTCCCCTTTCCGCCCCCACCCCAAGCCCAGAGTGGCAGCGAGAGAAACCGCCGTCTATCTCATTTCTGCCCTTCCCTTCTGCCCACAACGACCGAGGGCAAAGAAATTTCTGCAACGGATGACTTGCTAGCTGAGGTTACTACCACTGGCAGGCAGGCAGGCAGGCAGACAGGCAGACACCTTGATAGATGGAGAGTAGGCAGGAAGCTTCTGTTCTCCTTCTGACCACCACGTAGTTGCAGGGGAGTCTAGAAGACCTGCTTTGATGCAATACTGGGGCAGGAACCACTATTTCTTCCTTCCTTCCTTCCTTCCTTCCTTCCTTCCTTCCTTCCTTCCTTCCTTCCTTCCTTCCTTCCTTCCTTCCTTCCTTCCTTCCTTCCTTCCTTCCTTCCTTCCTTCCTTCCTCCCCCCCCTCTTTAAAACCTTTATCTTTTGTCTTAGAACCAATACTGTGTGTTGCCCAGGGTCACACAGTTAGGAAGGGTCTGAAGTCACATTTGAACTCAGGACCTCCTGTCTCTAGGCCTGAATCTCAATTCCTAGCTGCCCTCATGGGCCACTATTTCTACTAGCACTAGATTCAGATTTGGCTAGCCCTGGGAGGATCTGACAGGGATAGCAAAAGCAGTTGTGACAGGACAAAGGATGCCCATGTCCAAAAGTTGCAATTGTGTCAGTGGGCATCCAGCCAGTGGCCAAGCTGGATTGCTTCTACATTTCTTAACTTGGCTCCAGCCTGGGGAAACATGTAGGATGCTGGATGTGCTCACCCCAGGCAGTGAGGGCTTCCACACTATAAACCTCTGGGAGCTGCCCAGCAGTGAACAGGAAGAATCCTTGGGATTCTCAGATCTTTCCCAGCCCCTAACAGAATATTCCAATTGAGGCCAGGGACACCCGCACTGAAAGAGAGAAAGTGACACTTCATAATCACTCCAAGTGGCTTAAAGTCTACAGAGACAGATGGAAATGTTCATTATTATCAGGACCAGGAAGTGCAGGACTGATTGGCTGAATGCCAGAGGTGTCCAGGAGCTTCACTACTGCTTCTCATTTAAGCATTTTGCTCAAGTTGCCTAAAAGTTGTGGTTAGTTGGTGGGAATTGCTCTTTAGGGCCAGTTATTTGGGGGAGAATGTAGGCTCTCATGAACTTACTGATTTTTTACTCAACAATTGATCATGACAATTTTGTACCAAAGGGTGTTTGACCATTGTGTGGTGATTATTTGGTCCATTTTCTTTGGGAAATTAGAATTTATTGGACAAATGGCTAAAATGATTCACTGCTGGTAGGGTTCTGTGTTCAACATTTTTTTTAAGCCCTTACCTTCTGTCTTAGTAAGTATTTGGTTCCAAAGCAGAAGAATTGGGGTCAAATGACTTGCCCAAAGTCACACACCTACGGTGTTCACACATCTCAAGTTCTAGTTCTGCAGTTGTGCAGGTGTGAGAAAGTCACAGCTCTGTCATAGACAGGACCTGAAGTAATGAATTTTCTTTTTTCTTTTTTAAAAAATATTTTATTTCCCTCAATTACATGGAAAAATAATTTTAACCATTTATTTTCTAAAGTTTTGAGTTTCACATTCTCTCTCTCTACTCCCCTTCCCTGAAACAGTAAACAATTTAATTTATGTTATATATGTGGGATCATGCAAAATATATTTCTATATTGGTCATATTGTTGTGGTAGGATACTCATTAAAAACATGATTGAAAGTAGTATGTTTCTATCTTCATTTAGACTCAAACAATTCTTTCTGTGGAAATGGATATCATTTTTCATTATGAGTCCTTTGGAATTGTCTTAGATCATTGTATTGCTGAGAATAATTGAATTGATCATGGTACAACATTACTGTTACTATGTATTGTGTTCTGGTTCTGCTCACTTCACTTTGTTTCAGTTCATATAAGTTTTATCAGGTTTTTCTGATATTGTCTTGCTTGCCATTTCTTATAGTATGATCATCCCCAGACCTGGCTCTCTATCTAGTGAGCCTCCTAGCTGCCCCCAATTCCATACATATTCCCAGGATGTGAATTTTGGTTAATACATGATATGATGTGTGAATAACGCTCCTTTGATCTTCCAGAGGATTTGTGTAACTTCTAGGTTTCCCCTTTGCAATCTTACTTTCTCCTATTGCTACTTTATACTGGTTACTTAAAAACTTACTATAGGGCTTAGAAGGGTGGGGTCAGGAGGACCAGAAACAAGATACAATTTTAAAACAAGAATTTAGTTTTCTCTAGGTTAAAGTGTCTGGTGAATTGAATAAAAGGCAGTCCTTAGTTGTTTGTGGGTAACTTTGTCTCCATGAAGGTTTGTATGTGCATGTTTGCATGTTCATTATTAGTCTGTTTAAAGGAAAGTACATAGAGCTAAATTTGAATCTTGCCTTTGTCATAGAACCTCTGTTACCCTAGGCAAGCCAAAGCCATTTTCATTCCCATAGCCATCTCTTCTTCATCTGCAAAACGAAGGGATTGGATTAGAGCTGTGATGGCAAACCTATGGCACTTGTGCCAGAGATGGCACACAGAGACTTCACTGTGGGCATGCATGCCAAGGACCCAGTGCCCCCATCCCTGCAGCACAGAGTTCACTAGAGTTCTGTTAAAAAATAAATTAAACTCTGGTCTTCCCATAGAGTTTATTAATATTTACTTGAATAAGAGAAGGCAGACAGATATAGAGAAAAGCCTATTTTTAACTAGCCACTTGAGTGCTTCTCCACATGGCTCTCTCAGCCACCTTTCTTTCACCACGCACTGGAGCAAATAGAGAGCCCCACTTCCTAGAATCTCCACCACCCCCCCTTTTATATCTTCTCCTTTACCCCTGATCCTAACTGATCCTTTCCTGGTCATAGCCTAGGTCACTGTCCTATGACCCACACTGAAGCGAAAGGATGTAGGTAAGGCTGAAATGAGTGATCCTAGGAGAGGGTTCCCTTCACACAGTTCCTAACTAGAAAACCAGAGGGAGGCACAGCTGGGCTGCTCCCTTCCCCCTCTCTCCAGTAGTCAGTAAGCAGGTCTCTTTCAAGACAACATTCCTTGAAGGACAAGATTGTCCCACCCCCATTCAGAATACAATGGCCTCTGAGTGAGACAGAAACAACTTATATTTTTACAATCAGAAGCAACCAGTGTCTTTACTATACAAAGTATTTGGGGGATTTGGTGATGTGTCTTTGGAGTTCATACTTTAGAAATGTTCAAAACTGTAGTCTAGTGATTTAGGAATAAGTTTTATGAACCCAAGACTAGGCTAATAGCCTCTTCCCTATTTTATAACCCCCTCCCCCAGTTTCTTCCATAGGCAACCCTTGGCCACTTTAGCCTGTTCAATTTATATTCAAAGGGATGCCTGCCTGTAGGGAAAACATGATAGTGACTTGTCAGAGGTAGCAATCTTCCAATCAGCCCTCTATGCAGATTAAAACCTGACTTCAACTCTTGACCATTTGCTAAAAAGGTTAATTTGGAGGATACCAGCTTCAGGAAGGCTGGAGTGTGATTGGGGTGAATGTGTCAGGATGATGTCATTTAACCTGAGGGTTATATTTTCCTATAAACTGGGGCTTTTTTTGCCTTTTTTCCCCCTGGCCACCTTTTTCTCTCTTTCTCAATAAAGTGTTGCATTTGAAAAGATTTCTGAAAAGGTTTTTTGAATAGTGGCTAAAGAGGGTGTACTTTGAAAATTTCAAGGTCTCAATTTCCACTTTGGAGAGGAGCTAGGTTTGAGGGGATAATAGCTCACATAGCTAGAAGGGAACAGAGTAGAGTGCTTGCATTCTCCCCCTCTCCCTCTCCCCAAGCCTGACTATATCACACACACACCCTGCCCAGCAGTCTAATGGGAGTGCTTTCTCCTTCCACTAGGTGGAGTAAAGGGGGAAAGCAGTGTGAACCCAGCACTCAGTGTGGGAAGGGGCACAGAATGTGGTCTCTGGGGAGGCATGGGCATGGCACTTGGTCTTGGGGGTGGGTGATGGAGGGGCCTAGCATTCCATCTCTTAAAGGTTGTCCATCCCTGGATTAGACAATCTCTAAAGTCCTTTCAAGCTCTCAAATGCAACCCTCTTCCCATTACTCTAAAGAACTGATAGAGAGAAGAGAAGGAATTTTGGTTGATATGCTGCTGGAGGCAGAAATTAACCAGAGAGTACTCATTGTCACTATTTCTAGAAGAAAAACCCCATGTGCTGTGGAACACTGTGGTGGAACTGTACTATATCTCTGATCTGTAGAATGATAATAACAAGGGTCATATTTGGAGGCAAAGGTGATAGAAACAATTCTCTAAAGATGGGGAGAGAGAGAGGAAGAGGGAAAGGGAGAAGGGAAAGGGGAGAGGGAAGGGAGGAAGGAGAAGGAGAAGGGGAAGGGAAAGAGGGGGGTGGGAAGGGAAGAGGGGAAGAAGAGGGAGGAAGGGAAAGAGAAAAGAGATCAACCCTGAATGAAACATACAACCCTATAGTCCTTGTTAATTCTAAAAACTGCCTCCCCATCACATATACAGAAGCTAAGCACACCCCATAGCCCCCTCATTTCCCCTAGGGTTCATTTTTTTAAACCAACTTTAACCAACTCACCAGTAACTGTAGAAGTCTACTATTCTTCAATTGCTATTTTGTTAGGTTTTGGTTGATCATTTCACTCATATCTAATTCTTTATGACCTATTTGGGGTTTTCCTAGCAAAAATACTGGAGCAATTTGCCATTTCCTTCTCCAGGTTATTTGAACAACGGAGGAAATTGAGGCAAACATGATTGAGTGACTTGCCCAGGGTCACATGACTAATAAGTGTCTACAGTCAGATTTGAACTCAGGGAAGATTAGTCTTCCTGACTTCAGGCTGAACACCCTATCCGCTGTGACACCTAGGTACTATATTTGCTATTATGCTTGTATATATAGTAGTACAAGTATGGTAGAAGAAAAGAATGGAAGGAGAATGTTTCTTATGGCCAAAGCTTCTGAATACCGGTGGGGAAAATTGACTTAGTGTTATAAAGGAACTTCTCCAAGACCAAGTAGTCCAGCTTCCTTATCTTAAAGATGAGGAAATCAGGACCCAGTCATGTTAGGGTCTTGTTCAGTGTCACACAGTTTGGTGGTAAGTGAAAGAGCCAGAAAGAAGGCCCCAGATCCGGGAAATTAGACATAATGGATGGTGTCCTGTTTTTCTCCAATAGATAATAGCTCCTGAGGAAAGTTGATAGTACTGAATTTCTTCCATGACCTTTTGATCCTCCTTTTCCATTTGGTCCATTCTACTTTTCATGACACTATTTGGATTGGATTTTTGTGTCTCTCTTTCCAGTTGTCCATTTTTGCTTTTTAAGTTGTTATTTTCTTTCTGCATTATTTTCATTTCTTTTCCCCCTTTTTCTTCAACCTGTCTTATTTGATCCTTGAATTCCTTTTTGGGTTCTTCCAGAGCTTGTGACCAATTCCTGTCGTTGTTGTTGTTGTTGTTGTTTTAAATTTTGCATGTGGTTGCTTGGATCTCACCATCTCTTGTTGGTTCTATTCTTTGATCTTTTTCCTCATAGAAATTTTTGAGGGTCAAGTGTTTTTTGTTTGTTTTTGTTTTCATTTTTTGCTGTTTGCTCATTTACTCAGCCTTTTTTTATGCCTATGGACTAGGAATTCTACAAACTGTTTGCTGATTCTGTTTCCCCTTTTGGTTTATAGGGGTTTTTGCCTTGGGACTAAGCCTTAACTGCTGCCAAGGAAGCTTGAAAGAGCTCAGTGCTGGACTTCTGGATCTCATTTCAGCCTAGTGCTAGGGCCTGGGACTTCAGTGGATGGGTGTGAGCTGCTCTTTTGTTAGTGTAGCCTGTGTGCCAGGATCCCATAGTTGGCCTATGTCCAAGTTCTGAGTCTGATGCAGTAGATGGGGGGGGGGGGGGATTGGCCAGCACTCCTCTATGTGCAGCTTTGCTTCCAGTTCCCCCTTATCCCATGAAAATCTATTCTCTCTCTCTCTCTCTCTCTCTGCCTACCTTTCAAGTTGTATTCAGTGACAGAGCCTCCTCACTCAACTTGCTTTGACTCCTGTCCTTTAGAGTTGCCTTCTAAAGATTAGTTTGGAAGGACAGTCAGAGTGGTTTCAGGCTTTCACTGCCATAAAGTCATCATCTTGGCCTTAACCCTAAGGGAAGTTGATAGGGTAGAACTTTTATGGGAGAGTTTCATCCTCAGGAGGACAGAATCATAAGCTGCTACCTCTATCTCCCTATCTTAATATCTGCTTCTTCACCAGAAATTCAGTAGGAATTGGATGGAGTATCTCTGAGTATAGTTTCAATAGTAGGTGTGGAAGAGAAATTAAGAGAGAGAAGATTTGCCAGGTGCATATGTAACCCAGTTAGTTCTTTTTGATTTGATTCAATCCCAATGGAATCTACAGTGGAACATGAACCTTCGCTTTGGCCAGATACCCCTTTGCCCTTTAGAATGTTGGATTCAAGCCTGTCTTTTGAATCCATTGTAGTTTTTCCAGTTGGAAAGAATTCCATTCCATCCTGCTTTTCAAATTTAACTGAAATGTCACTTCCAACACTTTGAATATGATTATTGAGTTCAAAAGTAATGTTAGTTCCATTTTCATTTAATTTTTCCACATCTATATCACTCACTGCTGGATGGAAGGTATTAGCTTCTGAATTCAAATTAGATGTATTTTCTAAGGGTACCTTTTGTGAATCTTAAAATTTCTCAGACTTGTGAATCTTAAAAAATTCTCTGACTCTACCTTAGAACATTTGGTTAGGATCATTCCCCATTTTAAAACAATGAATGGACTTTGGTCAAGAATGTGGGAACTCTAACATTACTCCACCCATACTCAGGCATACTTTAGGGGAAGATAAAGTTGTAAAACTCCTTACTGAACAATGAAAACATACTTAACCCATACTTATAGTGAGGCCAAGCCCTTAAGCTAGGTCTATTTTTAGATCTAATACAAAAAGGTGCTAAGTACCTATGAAGGTCAAATTAATCACTAAAAGGTCAGGCAACTTGCAAACTTGCAAGGGACAAGCTTAACAAAAGAGGTGTGAAGTCTACCCAGAGAAGTTGAGAACTAAAAAAGATGTGAATTAAGAATGGTCAGTCCTGTGAAAACATCTACTGTGACTGGTAGATGTGAAAACTTAGGGGAGGTGACATAGGAGAAAATTCTCTTTAAAAGGAGGTCAGAAAGGCCTCTGAGGGTAATTCAGCTTTGGAGCTGAATTGGAGGCTGGTCTCTCTCTCAGTGGCTGAACTTAGTTCAGCTTCCTGAGCTAAACTGGAAGGTCTCTCTGAACACTAGAACTTGCTTGGGACAATCTTGTGGTGAGTGATTAAAGACTTACTAGTCTCTCTCTTAAGGTTCAGGCCTAGGCCATGTTGGCCTAGGCCCTTCATACTATATTTCTCTTATTCTTTCTCCTTTTTCTTAATTCCTTATTTGTATTAATTAAAATCTCCATAGGGGGCAGCTGGGTAGCTCAGTGGATTGAGAACCAGGCCTAGAGACAGGAGGTCCTAGGTTCAAATCTGTCCTCAGCCACTTCCTAGCTGTGTGACCCTGGGCAAGTCACTTGACCCCCATTGTTTAGCCCTTACCACTCTTCTGCCTTGGAGCCAATACCCAGTATTGACTCCAAGATGAAAGGTAAGGGTTTTTAAATTTAAAAAAAATCTCCATAAAACCCAGCTGACTTGGGTATTTCATATTTGGGACTTTTCCCCATGGTGACCACTTTATTTTTAATATAAAATCAGGACACTAAAAATTATCTTTTACAGTTTTGACAATTCAAAGTCTTGAAACCATATTTTCAAGGTCACAGTTTATGGCAAACAACTCTTGTCTGTAACACTTTGCCATAAAGCTATTTACAGAATTAACTAAGTTTGATGGGATGTCATCTGTGAATGGTTTTAAAGCATTGTCATCTTTAGCATCAGTAACCTTTAGGGAATTGAAATTATGTGTCTCTGTATCAGTCACAAACTTTTGCTTGAGTTCTTGTGACTCTTTCTTTTTCTTTTGCGTAATTCAAACCCATTATCCACTCTACACTGGAAAAAGTTCTCTAGGGATGGCTTTATGTCCTTTACAGACTTTTCCTGGTTAGTTACTGTACAACTCATTTCAAAGTCTTTCATCTCATTTACTATTTGAGATGTTATTTCCTTCATTTCTGCCTCAGTTTCCTTAATCTGTCTCAGCCATTCTCTTGCTTTATTGTAATGACTATCACTCACAGATTCATTTCTTTGCACAGAATTTTCACTATTTCCCAACTTTTTTCTACTATTTTCAACTGCAGCCACTTTCTCACTATGTCTTCTATCTCCAAGTGTCACACTATATAACTTATGGGCCTGGCTTCATAACTCTTTTCTAGCCATATCAGAATATTTAGGCTTAGCTCCAGTTTTTATGCCCAGTTGCATTTCATTCAAGTCTGGAGCTTGCTGTGAGGACTTTAACTTGCAATGTGAACAAGTGGACTTCTTATACCTAGTTTGTACATTTTGTTTGTCTTTGTTATTACTCACATGTTTCTTCTTCAAAAAGCAATTTCTAATCAAGTGACCTTTCCTGTGGCAAAAGAAACATTCCCTAGTCTCTTTTTGCACTGGTGTTCCCTTGTAACTTGGTTTCTGGTAACTAGATTTTGTGTAAGTCCTAACCGTGTTCAGATTTTTTATTTCATCAATTTCCTTTTGCTTAAGATCATTTTCAGTCCTCTCTAACTTTTCCTTCAGGTCTTAGACTTGTTTACTTTCATATGAATTATTTTCAAACAAGTAACTTGCTGTGTCTCTTAATTCAGTCAGGGAGACTGAGTCATATTTTCCCCTTAGAAATTGCCTACATGGCCATGCTGACTCTTCAGTATTAGCTTCTAGACCTAAGATTGACTGCCATCTCAGACAGTCTATGTATGTGACAGGATGTTCCCCTTTATCCTGCATGATCTTGTCAAACTTAGCCCATACATTTGGTTTAGAACAGCATTGCTTAATGGCCTGCAGCAAATCCTCCCTGCACCTTTTTAGATAGGACATGCAGGTGGAATTAGCAAAGTCCATATCCACCCTTTGCTATACAGTTAGCCAACTAGTTAAATTGCTGTCAGATCTTGTCTTCTCCAAAAATCATGGGGGCTGAACAGTTCTGACAATTGGAACGTGACATCTTCAAAATCAGGATCAAAGATCCTGAAATCCCATTTCAGCTCCTTTTGGGATTTAAAAGGATTGTCCACAAATTTTGGGAAATGGTGCTTTATGGATTCCAGTTCCTGTGTGGAGAATTGTCTATGGGCTTTTGAGTATATCACACCAGCATTAGTGACCTCTTTCAATGGACAGATTTTCTCAGGGTCACTAGCAGGTTTGTTCTCATTTTCATTGTTACCTTCAGTTTCCTGGGGTACATTCTCTGTTTGCCCATTGTCCTTGTCCATAACTAGATCTAGTCCTTTTTCCTTAATCAATTGTTCAAACACAGCCTTGATCATGCTTTCTAGATTGGTATCAACAGCCATAATCTTCTCTGCCTTAAAGGGAACCACAAATCTAGATACTTTCTTCACTTGGGATAGAGTCTGCAACACAGCCATAAAGAGTACATATACTTGTGCCAGGTCTTGCCAGAGTACCAGTTCATATTGAAATGGAAAATGCAAAATAGACATTGTGACATTTTCTACATAATCCAAAGTTTCCACTACTATATGAGTAATTTTGCTATATAGTAAGTGGTATACCCAAAAATAGGCAATCAAAGCAATGACCACCATTCCAAGAACCACTTGTTTGAACATTTTGTCTGTCTTCTTTTAATAGGGATCTGTAGGGTACAGTCAAACTTGAGATGCCAATTGTAATAGAAAAGGTAATCTGTGTGACTATTTCTTGTTGCTGTAACTAGATACTCTGGCTTATTAGAGAGAGCTGCTAGTAGAGGGACACTCGAGGGCACCTAGTTACAATGGGGATAGGTGTACTTTGAGAGATACTGAGAGATACTGCTACAGGGGAATGTTCTGGGGTTTGCCTACTGGTCACTATTTGATGGCTAATGGATCAATATATTTCCTAACCTCCTCCTCCCTTCACCCCCTCCCTTCTTTCACCCTCTCCCTCCCAGTTTTTTCAGAAGCTTGTGGCTTCGCCCCTCCCCCCTGAGTGGACTATGAAACTCTTCTTTTCCTTTTTCAAGTCAGGAAGTTTATTGGGAACAACAGGGTGAGGACTGAGGTAAGAGGGATGAGGATTTCCCTAGTCTATAATGAGGGATAGGAAGAATTTGGGAAATCAGTCCAGTCACAACTGTGACTCCAAGACAGCCAGAGAAATAGAGTACAACTGTTTAAAATCTTCTTTTCTTCTTTCAATTCACAAAACCACCAAGGTCTCTCAGCTTCACTCCAGAAGCCCCCCTCAAGGGTCCTTCAGCCTGGGACAAAAGCTAATATTATTAGTTATCAGCTTCTTCCCCCTTCAGCCAGGCTTGCCTCCTTTGGTCAGAAAAAACCAGAGAGCCAAAATCTCCTTTCTTGTCAGTTACCCCCAGAGAGAGCATTCAAGTCCCAGTTTCTCTCCCTGGCCAGCTTCAACTGCCTCCTCCTGGGAACATTCCGTTTGGAATCTTTGTCCTGATTGCCAGACAGGTCCCCAGCCTTGTTTCTTGCATGACCTGGCTTGCAAGTCCTCTCTCTCCATGCTTCTTCCACAAAGGGACATCCAGACCTAAGAACTGATAGAAAAAATTATCAGTTTAAATGGTTGGAGGGGACCCAAGCTTAGCACAGTCTTAAGCCAATCATCAGAAATTCACAATTAACCCAGAATTTAGTTCCCCATTAGTCACCATGGTAAAACTGTATTCACAATCCAGGAAGTTACCAAAAGACCTATCTATAAAGCAAATAATACCTCTGTGTCATATGTGGAATGAATATAGTGATGGAAAGCTGTCATAAGGGGTATTGACCTTTATTAATTATTGCTATTGGTATTACCAATAGTTGATACTGACATGGACAGGCTCTTGAGTTGATCTTGGGTTTTTCAGTTGAGGAAAAATAGCTGCTCAAGCAGCTGAAGAAAAACCAGGCCAGTTATATAAAACCCTATTTATTATAAATATTAAAAGTTTGTATAAAAGGGAAAGGAAAAGGAAAAATAAGTATTGATAAGAAAATATTTCCTATAACTAATAAATTCTAAATAAATCCCCAAACCAATCTTTCCCGCGAGGGAAGTCTTCATGATTACTAAGAGTGATCCTCCTTACTCTACACTATCTAACTAAATTCCCCAAATATTTACCTTTCTATCCTAAATCTAAAATATAATTTTTATAAACAAAATAGAATAAACTGGATTTCTTCTCTCAGCTTAGATGTAGCACAAGACAGACTGTCAGTATTTTTCCAGACACTTCACTACAGCACTATACTGCCACCTATTGGTGAACACACTGGAACTGCAGCACCATTCTTCTCTTGTCTGCTAAGATGTTTCTAGAAAAACCAAGATTTTCTTCAATGCACAGAACAGGTTCCTTAAACCACCTTCCTTAGGAAAGTTCAAAGAGTGAATTCTTGGTCCAACTGTTTTTCCCACGGCTCCTTGAGATCATTCTCTTCCCATCATACCTCTTTGAGATTCTGCTCTGTCTTAAAGAAATCCAGTTCATTCAAACTCATCCCTCCATTCATCTATTACCTAACCTTTCAATAATTTTTTTTATTGCTTGCTTAATTAACAAACACTCATAACAAAGCCTAGTTAACAAGGGCCAGATGATAGAAGTTTCTATGCTGAGAAAGCAATTTGATTCATAAGGGTTTATGGAAATTGCCATTTTAAACAGGGCTATTGATATCTTTAAAGAAGAAAAAAGAGAGAGGAGGAAAAAATGGCTGAGTTTCAAATCTTTCTAAAAATATAAGATGGAAGTCCATTTCTTTTAGTTGAAAGAACTTTAATCTTTGTAAATTAATTAGACATCGAGTTTATGAACTAAATGGAAATCTGCTGTGCATCTCCAGAATTGTGATAGAATGTCAATTTGAAGGCTTTTAAAAAATAAATACTCAAATATCCTAGTAGATTTGTTGGCAGTTTATAACCCCCTATAAATAAGGTACATAAAATAGCATATTCTCCTGTCATTCATTTCCCTAAAGAGTGACAGTTTTATTGTTGAATGTAAGGGAAGAAGATAATTCCACTGATCAGAGAATAAAGCAAACTATGAACTTATTTGAAAGTATTGTCAAAGTTTAAAATCAACTAGAAAAAAAGGTTTTGCAATCAAAAATTAATCTCCTGCTTAAAATCCCTCTACTTCTAATTTTTTCTCCACCTTGGAAAGGCAGAGACTTTCTTAAAGCAGGAAGCAAATTGAGAACAAGTAAAATTTAATTAGGAAGAATGTTTGCTTTACTACTATATTTTCTTCTGAGTGATTTTTTAAAGTTAAAAAGGAATTTATTAATGTACCAAGCAACAGCCATTTATGCATTAGCCCCTGCCATGGGATTCAAACTTAGAGCTGCTTTTATAGGCAGGAGTAAACATCTTCCATATAAAGGCAAAGGTATTTTTATTGGATTATACAATCATGAGAAGACAAGATTATTGTCCTTTTAGCTTCACCTTAAGTATCCTCACACACACCCCCACCCCTCACCAAAGAAGGAGATGGGGTTAGTGAAAATGCAAGTGGCATGTAGTCATTATGAAGAGATAGGTTATTGGAATTAGAGTATATGTGTGTTGTCCTCTGCTACACCACTGCCCTCCCCAAAGTCAAGCAAGGTTAAAACATAGGGTCACTTTAGAATGACTGCATTAGTGACTGATTTTACTTAATATTCCCCCTTTGGTGATAACCTTGTTCATAGTGCCTTACCACAATCAGATCTTTATTGTCTCTTGTAAAAGAGAATTCTTTACTCTATTGCCTATCCTGAGTTAACACTAAGTACCTCACTAGATTGTGAAGACAGGATTACTTTTCCTTTGTCTACCTTTTGACTGAATTAACACAAGCCTGAACTAGGTGGAGGAGCTGTAGTAATTAAAATAGTTGTAGTCATAAAATGTAGTGATTAAAATAGTGGAAGACATAAATTGTAGTAGATAAAAGAGTGGATGAGTAAATTGTGACCGCAGAAATTATGGTTCAAGACAGTGTCTTGTTTTAATCAAATATAAGGTGGTCGCCAGGGGAAAATTCCCAATTATTAAAATATACCCAAGTCAGCTGGGTTTTATAGAGATTTTAATTAATACAAATGAGGAATTAAAGAAGAGGAGAGAGATAAAAGGGGAATAATGAGAAAAGGATAGGCTGGCCCAGGGCAGCCCTGGCCAACCCAGGCCTAAGCCCTAAAAGAAAGATCAGTCAGTCCTTAATCACTCACCACAAGATCTGTTCAAGCAAGGATTCTAGTGACATCAGGCCAGCTTCATCTAAGCTGACTCCACCAGCTCAATTCTGAATCTGAATGAATGTCTCTGAATGAATCTGAGCTCCTATTTAAAGGGCATTTTCTCCTATGTCACCTCACCTAAGTCCTTATATCTACCAATCACAGTAGACGTTTTTCAAAGGACAGATCATGCTTAGTTCACACCTGAGTAGACTAATCTTTTGAGTAATTCACACCTGAGTAGACTAGAATCTCTGAGTAAGTTTTCACCTCTTTGTTCCTTGTAAGTTCACAAGTTGCTTGACCTTTATAGGTACTTAGCACCCTTTTGTATTAGTCCTAAAATAGGCATAGCTTAAGTACTTTTGTCCTTATTATAAGTATGGGTTTAAGTACTTTTTTTTATTGTTCAGCAAAGAGTTTATAACTTTATCTTCCCCTAAGGCATGCTTAAGTATGGTGAAGTAGAGTTCTCACATTCCTGAAATAAGTAGAGTTCTCACATTCCTGATCTAAGTTACTTCATTGTTTAAAGTGGGGAATGGTCTTATCCCAACCTTATGAAGTAGGGTCTGGGAATTTTTTAAGGTTTACAATCCTAACCTTATGAAGTAGGGTTTGAGAATTTTTAAGGTTCACAATCCCCCCGATTGATCATTGGGAGACTAGTCTCCCCATTGATCATTTAACATAATCATCTTATAGTTCTAAATGCACTTCTAACTACAGATATATACAATATTCAATTTTCTAAGAGGAAATTAGAGTAGTGAGGGAGGAAATAGAAAAGAAAGAAAGCAAAACCAATGTTTTTCTTGGCGCATTGACAGAAAGCCAAATTAGGGGCAGTCCCTTTTGGCATAAGTGTTTACAATTACAATAAATGTTCAATCAAAGTTCAGTTCAATCAACCATATCCAAAGTTCATTCTTGATCTTCTTGATGAAGTGTGGGTTTTCCAGCATCTTTCTGCAACAAAATCCAAGAGTCCTTTTCTCCAACCTTTATAGATGTTGGAGTAGTTAACAATATTTGGAATGGTCCTTCCCATGATGGCTGAGTTGCTCCAGTACGCTTGAAATTCTTAATAAACACTTTGTCTCCTGGGTTCAGGTCATGAAGAGAAAAATCTAGTGGTCCGGCTTGTACTGCAGCTCCGGATTCATGAAGCTCATGTAGTTTATGCTGTAATTCCTGTATATAGGAGGCAATGGTAGTATCTCCCCCTAATAGTGAGGTATGTGCAGGGGGAAAAGGTTGGCGGATGTCCAAAAAGCATCTCAAATGGTGAGATGTGTAGGTCTCCTCTAGGCCTGCTTCTAAGGTAAAATAGGACCAGAGGGAGAATTTCAGGCCATTTTAAATGTGTCTCAGTGCGTAATTTTCCAATCATAGTTTTAAGTTCTTTGTTCATCCTTATCTACTATTTGGAGTGGAGACAAAACTGAAAAAGGTTAATTAATATCAACAAAATCAATAGAGTCTAAGAAGAATCACCTTCATTATATTTGGGAAGTTCCTTGGGCACCCTCCTGAAGGGCACCTCTCTGAGGGTCATTAGCACCTCAAGTATTTTTTGGACGAGCACCATTTCTTATATATTGTTGTTGAGTATTATCATTTTCTTCATTTTGAGTCATCATTTTCCCAATTCCTATTTCTATAATTTTGGTTTCTAATGTTCTTATTTCTATATTCATTATAGTTATTTCCATAATCATTATTATAATTTCTAAAATTCTGGTTTCTATGACCATTATCATCATTTCTGTAGTTATCATTTCTAAAGTTGTTATTAAACTGTATATTCTTTCCAATCATCTTAAGAAAGGTTCTACATTCCATCATTTTGTGGCCCTTCTTCTCACAGAAGTGGCAAGTTACTGATTTATTTGTGAATTCCCGCAAAGGGGCTATAGTCTCTCCCTTATTTTTCAATTGTCTCTTTAACATTTCAATTTCTTTCTTTAAATCTTCCACTAAAGTATTGTCTTCCTCAGGTCTTTTTACACGACCCTTATAAACATAGGTTGCTACTCTCCTCAATTCTTCAAGGTCCATAGAGTCCCAATTAGGACAGCTAGTTTTAAAGTAGTGTTTTACCACTGAACAACAATTCTCAACGAATTGCGTACGTATTTGTCTAATGTCTCTTTCCCTGGATAAATCAAGGTTCATATATGTATTTCCTACGTCAATAAGTCTGTCCATAAACTGGGAGGGTGTTTCATCAATATCTTGTCGGGTTTTTTCAAATTTTGACCATTTTTCAGGTCTATCCGAGCATGCTCTCATGGCTGTCAGTAATGCTTCTCTGGCCTGGTTTAGTTTTGTGTGATCTAGTTCAACATTGGGGTTCCAATGTGGATCTTCAGTTGGCCAATAATGTCCTCTTCTACCTCATTTTTGATTAGCCAGAGAGACAATATTATTTTTCTCTCTCTTTGTCAAAAATGCTTCTAATAAATTCTCAACATCCATCCAAGTGGGGTCAAAAGTTCTGAATATGTTCTCTAATTTTTTTTATAATTAATATTAGTACTTCCTCAAATAATGGCATATCTTCCTTCAATTTATTTAAATCCTCAGGGCTAAAAGGTGTATGATGTCTCACAGATACCAAGTTTCCATTTTTATTAAAAGTGAGTACTTCCCTTAAAGGAAATAAGCTATCTGAATTATTTGGTACTCCTGTTTCAAGGCTTCTTGTTACATTCTCAGTGGGGTAACTATGAGAAATAGAAGAGTTGGGCACACTAAGGGAAAGGTTTTGTTGTTGTTCCATAGTGCCAGAAAGATCAGAGGTAGGAAAGGTCTGAGAATTGAATTGAGCAGGGTGGGAAGGAGGAGCCAAGAAGTGTGAAAGGATACAGAGGTATTAGGATTGGAGGAATCAGTAAGGTGTGAAGTGGAGGTATTAGGATCAAAAGTATGGGTAGGATGTGTACTTAGAGTTGAGGGTGTGGGGTCAAAAGCATGAGTAGTGGGAGCAGGGGGTTCTAAGGCCCCTTCACTGCCCAAATGGGGAATGGTCTTAACCCAACCTTATGAAGTAGGGTCTGGGAATTTTTTAAGGTTTACAATCCTAACCTTATGAAGTAGGGTTTGAGAATTTTTAAGGTTCACAGAGCTCACAAACCATTTAGTGAATTCACACCCTACTTCATGCTATGTGAGAAGTCAGCAAGATACTTGGAGAGCTCCACCCTTTTTTCTAACTTAAATAGTCAGAAACTTGTAAGCGTTCACATTCTCAGAAACTGTGAACCCTTTTGATGAATATTCACCCCTCCAGAAGGTGAACTGGTTCCCACAAACCATGCCCCCTGGGAAGGGCTAGACAATTTGGAAGCTGTGATTGGCCCCTGTGAAGAGGGGAGGAGACAAGAAGCCACTATAAAAGGCCCTGAATTTCTGGAGCTGAAGGTAAGTGGACTCTAAGAAGGAAGTCAGCTTCAAGAAGGAGCTGGATTTCAAGAAAGAAGTCAACTCAAGGAAGAAGGTTGGCTCAAGGGAAATAGTCGGCCTCAGGAGTCACCTTCAACTCCAGTCATTGTCTTGATCTGCCTCTTGGAGGGAACTTGGGTGAATGGATAACTGGCTTTCCCTTCCTGTCTTCTGGAAAGAGTTTAATTCCAGTTGAAGGTTAATAAGTCCTGGCTAAGTCAAGCACTGGAACAATATTTAGTTAGGTTAATGTCTTCTCTACCCTTTTGTATTTTTCTACTTTCACTCTTTCCACCTCTTTTGTAAATAAAAGGTTTATAATGTTCATGTATTTAACCAAACCAATATTTTTAATACTTATACCCTCTATTCTCAGCTGCATCATCCTCATCTCTGCTCCTGGGGCCAAATCAATCTAAGTAAATGTCAGTCACTATAAACTAGGGGACTGAAATTTATGACAGAAAACAAGTGTAATGTGAATATGAATGTTACAAAAATCATAATTCCATATTTTCCTTCAATGTCATAAAAGTTAAACAAATTTAGTTAAGCAGATATCTCATATATCCCTTAAGGAGACAAACCTTACTAAATAGGCTCTAAGGTAAACTAAGTCAGGGTACAAATTAAATGGCTTAGAGACTAATCATGTGCTAATTTGAGAGGGGAGATTTATATACAACCAAGGTCACCCAGAAAACTCAATAAATATAAACATCAATAAACATAAATAAGCCCCCAAAAAGCTGAAGTAATACAATTATGGTCATCAATATTAATAACATCATCTCAAAACAGTTTAGTACAAACTCCTAAATCTGCTTTTCTGGTAATTAGTTATTAAAAGTAAAGTATGAGTCTAGCCATATAATTAATTAATTTTTTTCATTATTATATATTATATTACATTTATTATATTTATTATATTATATTAATAGACAGAAAAAGGAAAGGGAGATGGGAGACAGAAAGAGAGAGGGGGTGGGAAAAGAGAGCAAGAGAGAACAACAAATTGGGAACCTCCTAATTCACTTGAAACTTTGTAGAATTTCCGTTTTTACATACTATTTTCTCTTTCTATCCTTACAGAATCCCTGTATCTGATATGGATATATCATCCATGGGCTGAAGGAAGAAGGAAAATGAGCCCTCTTGTCCCCTAATATTATCACAAATATACTTTGAAATTAGAAAAAGAAAGAAGAAAAGATTTTAAATCCTTTGCAATTATTAATGCAATTTTGTATGTAAAATTCTTAATCCAATTATGAGAATTTATTACTAAAACATATTCAAAACCAATATGTGTCATTAGAAAGCAATCAAATATATGTCCTATTTCTTAAATTTCACAGTCTAATCTTACTGCTTTCTCAAAGTTTAATAATAAAATAAAGAAATAAAACCTTTTAAGCCTTTCTCTTATTCCCTTTCAAATATATATATATAATATAATATGTATATATAAATATAATCCTCATATCATCTATAAAGAATGAGATAATTTAAGGATAATAATCTTATACGTGAATTTGCTGCGTCGCCATCTCAGCTGTTGAACCTTCTTGTTGGTTTCTTCCGCCTGTTCCGCCGAAACAGTCTTTACATGCTGGGTGAGCAAAGCCTTAGTTCATCAGGGGTCTACGACCTGATGGCTACTCTCACAAGGTTTGGCAGGCCTGTCGAAGCCCTTGCCCGGGGTGTGGCCACTGCCGCATGCTGACAGCTACTGGGAGCCACAAGTGAGAGCTGGGTGTCAGGTGAGGGTCAGAGGCTGGAGAGCTGCCCTAGGAGGGCACAACAAGCCCTCCATACCAAAGATATTATTACTCCTCCCTGAGCACCCCATACACCCGTACACCCATCAAGCTATATTACCTACAAAATGCAGCAATAAGAGAGAATAAGAAAAATTCCACTTAAAATAACCAGAGAGTATACAATTCTTTGGAATCCACCTGCAAAGAAACATAGAGGAACTATATGAACACAATTGCAAAATGCTTTTCACACAAATAAAGACGGATCTAAGTGAGTAATGAAATATGATTTGCTCATAGTAGTCTGAGTCAATATAAAAAAATGAAAATATTTTCTAAATTAATTTACTTTTTCAGAGGTATACTAATTGAACTATCAAAAAATAATTTTATTGAGCTAGAAAATATAAAAACAAAATTCATCTGGAAGAATAAAAGGTCAAGAATATCAAGAGTCAAAAAAAAAAGTGAACGAAAAGTGGCCTATCAGTACCAGATCTCAATTACTCTACAAGGTAATAATTATTAAAACAGTTTGGTAATGGCTAAGAAGGTTTAGGAACAAGAACTTATTATCTGACAAAAAATACTTGGGAAAGCTGGAAAGTAGTTTGGCAGAAACTAATAGTGTTGGCAAAGATGTGGCACTCATTGTGGGGTTTTCCTTAATGGACCTCCCTGACCAGCAGGGTCCCACAAGGGAAGGGGCTCACCTTTGTGATGGGACCGAGGAGAGGTAGGAACCGAGAACCAGGGTGGAGAATGAAAGACACGGACAAGTCAGTGTTTGAATAGGGCAGGCAATCCCTATGATACTCCCTTTGATAGGAGAGTATGAGTACAAAGGAACACGAGGTGGATGAGGAGATCAAGATAGGAAATGCAGGCTGAGATGGTTACAGCCTCAGGGAAGGAGAAGGTCAAGAGGAGAGAGATAGTCATTGAGGAGCCCAGTGGAGCTCCATGGAAGGGGAGAAAGGCCAAGAGCCAAGAGGAAGTTCATGGGATTGCCTCTGAATTTATTCCTGTCCTGCTTGGGCGGTACTCCCAAGCACGTAGTAACCACATCACAAAGTATAGACAATCAAGATTGGGTGGCAAGGTAGAGGGAACACCTTTGGGCGTGTAGATTGCAAACTGTGGTGCTTTCCCGGGGAATTGAGTCCGAGCATGTTAATGAGTTTGTCTTAGCCAAGGGCCACATGGCCAGTTCAAGGTTACATTCACAAGCCTCATTTTTATAACCTTATGCTTGGAGACACAGTGATCATACAGTCATTTATATTTCATAGATGTGAATATGCTTGGGATGCTACACTCATGGAGGGCTGGCACTTGGAGAGTTGCTCCATTTCCCCTCTTCCTACTGCCTGAGGACATTTTTTGCATGCCCTACCCCTCTGTACAGTCACCCAAAGCAAGCATATTTTCGTGCCAATGAGCCCAGGCTTCCAATGCTGAGAGAGTGGGACTGTCTCTGTGCATCAACTTTTCCACTTAAATCTTCATGCACAAGTGTCTTTGTGCACAAAAATGCACAAAGTCAATGGTCATCCTCGGTTACTGAGAGACTACTACATAGCTTGATGATTTGTGTGGATTTAATTTATTTCCTACAACTTTATAAAGATGTTCAGTGTTTCAACTAGTTTTTTTTGTTGTTGTTGATTCTTTAGGGTTCTCTAAGCATGCCATGATGCCATCTACAAAAAGTGCTAGTTTGTTTTATTGTTGCCTACCCTTATTCCTTCAAGTTCTTTTTCTTGTTTTATTGCTATAGCTAGTATTTATAATCCAGTATTGAATAATAAGGGTGATGATGTGTATTACTCAGTGTTATGGAAAGTATAAAAGACTTTGTAAATTCTCATTATCCTATAAAGTTCTTTGGAGATTT
This sequence comes from Monodelphis domestica, assembly GCF_027887165.1. NCBI lineage: Eukaryota > Metazoa > Chordata > Mammalia > Didelphimorphia > Didelphidae > Monodelphis > Monodelphis domestica. The sequence continues at coordinate 199,160,160 of NC_077228.1, forward strand.
ACCAGATTTTCAGTACCCTAGACCTTCAGCCTTGGGGAGATCACAAAATATTCTGTGGAAGAAGTTGCTGGAAAAATGTTGTGAAACTCTTAGATAGAGAATTGGTTTACTGAGAAACCAAAGCCTCCTCCCCAATTCTGTCACAAATACTCATAGTTATAACAACCCAGTCTTGCGGTTGCTATATACTTTTTACCTGTGGGTAATAACCTGAGAAGGAGAAGGGAGACTAAGGGAAAATGGGTGAATAATAATGACTCAAAGACAAGTTAAAAGATATGGGGAGAGGCGCTTTCTCCTTAATGTCTTCCTTGGATAATTAATTAAAGGAAAACATGAGAAATAAGAAAACACGTGGGGAGTAAGAACTCCTAGATAGAAAGCATGGGGGTGACAGTGTCCCGAGGAAAGATAAAGATCAGCAGGAAATGGTTAAGAAAGAGAGACTCTGAAGATCCAGGGAAGTAAGAGGGAGATCAGTGCTCTTTCCCCAGTATTTATTGGTAGTTCCAGGAATGTGGATTGGGAGGTGATTAATGAATATGTAACACGACATAGGTTTTAAAATTGGTTGAATTGACAATGATGAGATCAAAGAGGTGGAGATTAACCTGACATGTGCCTTTCAAAGGAATGTAGTTTGATAAGGTGAGAGCTAGGCCTTTGTGGCGGTTCAGGAATTTTCCTGCCCTTTGGACTGTCTATACAATGATTATTAACTGATCTGACCATGTATCTGGTAAATGAGTATATATGCAATACATCAATTATACTTCCCAAATGTCAACATGCCTGGTATGCTACACATAGTTAAAGGAGGGAGGGGGCTTACAAGTTTGATTTTAGTGAAGAAGAGATTTATATGATGATTTTTCTGATTACTCATTATGAAAATTATGAAAGTGCTTCAGGAGTACTATGTATTGAAGTTATGTCTTTGAGCTGGTTTAGATTTGATAGACCCCAGGTTTAAAGGGCTTTGGGTTTTTTTGTTTGTTTGTTTGTTTTTTGTGTAAGGGTTTAATATGCAATACCTTAAGATATGGCTATATTCCTATTCAAACAAACAAATAAAACACTAGACAGCATAGAAAAAAATGGAGCTTTTCTCAAAATGATAAGTAATATCCATCCAAAACTAAGATCAAACATTTTCAGTAATGGGGATAAACTAGAAGCCTTTCCAAATAAATCAAGGGTGAAGCAAGATTAACATTCAAGCATATTCTCCCTCAACTCTCTCTAGTAATTTGGGCTCACAAAGAGCTTGAATTTGCCCTCTGGGCACTCAAACTCAGAAAAGGTTTACCAACCAACACCTCACATTGTATGTCAAGATAAGGTCAAAATGGATACATAATTTAGGCATGAAGGTTTATCATAAGCAAATTATGGGAGCATAGAAAGTCATACCTGTCAGATTTATGGATTAGGAAAGAATTTATGATCAAATAAGAGACAGAGAGCCTTATAGAGGATGTGGGAAAATTGGGATACTAATGCACTATTGGTAGAACAGTAAGCTGGCCCAACCATTCCAGAGAGAAGTTTGGAACTATGACCAAGGGGCTATAAAAACTGTGCATGACCTTTGATGGGGAGAGAGAACTTGGAAATGAAAATTTTTTAATGAATGTTAAACATTTTTAATTTAATTGAGAAATATTTAACATATTAAATTAAAATATATTGGGGGAAACAATCTGGTACTGGATAAGAAATAAAGTGGTTGATGAATGGAATAGATTAGATCACAACTTGAAAAAGGAAATAATCACAGTAACCTGGGATTTCATAAATATTGTAATAATTAAAATAGGTTTGACAAATATAAGAATTTAAAAATTATCATGGTCACTGTTTATAAAAGTTAACTCTTAAGTCATGTGGCTGTTAGTAGCTTTATTAGCTTTATTACAGCAAGGTAGAAATAGTAAAGGGGGAAAGGTAGGAAGGAGGTAGAAAATACTGCCTAGCTAAATACACTATAATTGCTGATCCAAAGAAATCCAACTCAACTCTGATAAAGGCTCCTTCAGGTCCCAATCTCCATGGTCATGGTAGTCTTTTCAGCAAGATCTTACCAGTGCAGAATCAATCTTCAATGTAGAAGTCCAAGGCAGAAGAATCCCTCCAACACAGAAGACCCTCCAACACAGAAGTGGTCCAATGCAGAGACACCCACGCAGCAGAATCCCTCTTTTATAAGCAGTTTTCTCCACATCACTTCCTGTCTCTCTGGTTTCTACTTCTTTTCACTGTGGGTTGGACTATCACATATCAGGAACCAATCATAGTTTCTTAATTTTCCTGGCACTGCAGTGCCTGTGGGGTCTACCTCCTATCCTCTGAGAGTATGAACTTTTATCAAAAGGATCCTTAAGTTTCTAACTGATTAAGTTAAAAAGGATGGAGCACTCCAAGTACTTGACTGATTAAGTTAAGATAAAAAAAGTTCACAATCCCCCCCCCCCAATTCTATTGGGACCTGAGCATGCTGAAATCTTCCAGATTTACATGCCTAGTCTCCCCAATGAATCATTTCAAATAACCAGCTTATACCTCTAAAGATCTTCTTACTAGAGGTGTATAAAATATTGTACTTTCTAAGGGTAAATTATAATTTGGGGATAAGAGGGAGGGAAAAGAGAAAGAAAGCCCCCCCCCAAAAGTAGATTCTCATCAATCCCACAGGGATTTTTGGTCTCTTTGAGCTTGTGCTTCTTGTCACTGTACAGTGGCTCTTTTGTGATCCCTTCTTCTAGAATCAGACACAATTATTAGTAGAAGTCCCATAATATTTAACAATCAATTGCAGGTTTCTGTAGTCTAAAGCTTTTTGGTATGCACTGATATTAGGGCTAATGGATATTGCAAACTTATCCATCAAAATAAAAAAACATAAATACTTATTCCATATACTTCAAGTATAAAAAATAAAAAAGGAAAAAAATCTAGGTGGAGCACTCCAAGTGCTTGATTGATTAAGTTAAGATAAAAAAATCCCTTTCACAATATTAAGATCTCAGCTTTTGAAATAAGAACTCACTATGTGACAAAAACTACTGAGAAATCTGGAATATAGTCTAGAGAAAAATTAGGCATAGATCAGCATCTTACATTATATACCAAGATAAGCCCATGAATGTGTGATTTAGACAAAAATGGTGATATCATAAGTAAACTAGAGGGAAATGGTGGTGGGGATACCTGTCAGATCTATGAGTAAGGGGAAAATTCATCTCCAAAGAGGAGATGGAGGATCATGAGAGGTAAAATGGAGAATTTTTATTATAGTAAATTAAAAGACAGAGACAAAAAACAATGCAGCCAAAATTAAGAAGAAATCAGGAAACTGAGGGAGGGAAATTTTACATTAAATTTCTCTGATAAAAGTCTAATTTCTCAATGGCATAGGGAACTGAACCAAATTTCTTTCAAAGGAACAGTTATTCCTCAATTGCTATATTGTCAAAGTATATGAAAAGGCAGTTTTCAGATGAAGAAATTAAAGCTAGCCATAGTCATGTAAAAAATGCTCTAACTCACTAATACTTAGAGAAATATGAATTAAAACAATTGTGTAAGGTACCACATCATACCCTTCAGATTGGCTAACAAGTCAGAAAAGAAAAATGACAAATTCTGGAGGGGATGTGCAAAAATAGATACACTAAGACACTTAGTGGAGCTCTAAACTGGCCCAATTGTTTTAGAGAACAATTTGAAACTTTGCCCAATGGGTATAAAATTATACATACATTTTGACCCAACAATGTTGGGGGCCATCAGTCCATGATGCCTTGACAGAGTCACACGTGGTAGCTGGGGAGACCACAGAGTGGTCCTTGGAGAGATGTGACTGCCCACTCTATCCCCCTTGCATGACTTCTTTCATCAATGCCCCTTACCTATGAATTGACATGATTATTATTCCCTCTAGTCTCAAAAGAAATAATGCAAGAGCAAAACACATGTACCCTTATTCCCCAAAACATCACCAAAAGATCAGACCCTCAAATCCATCCCAAAAGACTATGATGGGTTAACTTTTACTTAGGTACATAATTCCCAGCAAAACTGCAGCTACAGACCAAGCCCAAAACTTTCTCATGCAGCCAGCACACAAATCAATCATAGAGGCTCATACAATACATACAGGTACAGTACAGGTACACTAAGCTTCAATATGCCTCAGTGACTCAATTACACAAATCAGTAACTCATACTCCCTGTAAGCCACCTGTGATGATATCATTTATCTTGTATTCTGTCTGTAATCACAATAAAAAAATATAGAATGTTAATCAAGTGATTTGTTAAAAGTTAATATATCACTTTTCCAATTATCTCTCTTTGAACATGTGTGTTAGGTAATATAATCTGCATGCCAAGAAAATGGGCATAAAAATAAAGATCAGACATCGGGATAGTGGAGCAGCTGAGATGCAAAGCAATTCCATGGCTATTATGATTAAGCTGTCTTCTGTTTGTTATTTATTTTATTTTATTTATTTTGACTGATCGTTTGGCATCTGTCGGGAACTCTGGAGTCGTGAGTGAGGCTGGACCCTGACTGCAGCACAATAGTTCTACTAGATCTGTACCCCCAAAAGAGCAAAGGGAAAGGAGATATGTGTATGTATGTATGTGTATATATATATATATATATATATACACAAAAAAATATTTATAATAGCTCTTTTTTGTGGTGGTAAGGAATGGAAAACTAAGGATAAATCCATATATTGGGGAATGTCTAAACATGTTTGTTTAGATTAAAATTGTGAGGCTGGCCATGGATTTTATTATTTTACTTATTCAGAAAGGAGTAGGGGAAAAGGATGAAAAAAGAGAAGAGAGAGAGAGAAACTACTTTCCTTGCTGCTCCATTTGATTTGCTATTCTGTAGTCTAGTCACACTAACATAGAAGTTTAACCAGCACCAAAAGAAGAGAAGACCCCAAATTGGCTCTTGCCTTAGTTTATCAAACTTTTTTGCCATCCACAGACTCTCACACCTCACACCTTGGGAGCCAACTGAGGTTTTTCTATTTTGCCTGGGTTGCTTAGAGTCAGTCCAGGTGACGTCCCTCATAATCCCTTATCTCTATTGTTGACTTTTCCAACTGACTACAGGGGGGCACCAAAGGTTCCACTCCATTCTGGAGATCAAAATCCCCTCAACAATTTCCTTTTTTTAATTTTATTTTGATAGGATATTGTTTGGCTGTCAGTAATAATTAAGGGGAGGTTTTAGAAAAGTCTGGGAAGACATGATACAAAGTTAACTGAGCAAAACTAGGTGAACATTTTACACAATAAAAGCAATAAAATCAACTATGAAAGTCTTAACTACACTGATAAATACAACAATCCATGACAATTTCAAAGGATTCACAATGAAAAGAGAAAGAACTAATGAACTCTGAGGGAATACTGAAGCAATTTTTTCCTTTATTTTTCTGATGTTTTTCCCCCACAACATGCCCAATGTGGGAATCTTTTGCATGACTTCATCAATATAATGAGCATCTTATTTAGTGCCTTCTCAATGAGTATGAGAGGTGGTGGAGGGAGAGAGGGAATTCAGAACTGAAAATAAAAAATTAAAATAAAAAAGGTTGGGTTTTTTTTGAGGTTATAATGGCCAGTGTTTTTACAGGTTTTTTCCTGAATGAATTGTGATGTCATGTGAAACTCCAGAATGTGATAATTTTTTTTAATTTGGAAATTTTTATTTAATTAGTTTATTTAGAATATTTTTCCATGGTTACAAGATTCATATTCTTTCCCTCCTCTCCTTCTACCCCCTCCCATAACTGACAGGCAATTCCACTCCGTTTTAGGGGTCACTGATCAAGACCTATTTCCATATTATTGGTATTTGCACCAGGGTGATCATTGAATCTACATCCCCAATCATATCCCCATCAACCCATATGATTAAGCAGTTGTTTTTCTTCTGCATTTCTACTCCCACAGTTCTTTCTGTGGATGTGGATAGCATTCTTTCTCATAAGTCCCTCAGAATTGTCCTGGATTATTGTATTGCTGCTAGTAGAGAAGTCTATTATATTTGATTGTACCACAGTATATCAGTCTCTGTGTACAAAGTTCTCCTGGTTCTGCTCCTTTCACTCTGCATCAATTCCTGGAGGTCATTTCAGTTCACCTAGAATTCCTCCAGTTCATTATTCCTTTGAGCACAATAGTATTCCACAGAATGTGATTATTTTTAATTTTTTCTAATGACTAATTTTTATACCAAGATGTATTTAAACTAAAGGGGGGGAAAAGTAAAATGGTGATTGAAGTATTTTGTTTTTTTTTAAACCCTTACTTTCCATCTTAGAATCATTACTGTTCCGAGGCAGAAGAGTGGTAAGGGCTAGGCAATGGGGGTTAAGTGACTTGCCCAGAGTCACACAACTGGGAAATGTCTGAGGCCAGATTTGAACCTAGGACCTCCCATCTCTAGACCTGGCTCTCAATTCACTGAGCCACCTGCAGCTGCCCCCTAAAGTATTTTAAATATTCCTTGTATTATTTAGTAAATACTGAAGATAAATATTTTTATTTGCAATTATTGTTATCTGTTATTTCAACATAAAGACTCCCAACTATATCTTGATCTAAACTAAGAGAAGAAGAATTGCTGTGTGAGACAGAACTTTGAGAGCTGAACCAATGGTCTCTCAGAAGGTAAGGGTTCTCTGCCCAAGGGTGAAGGTCCAGTTGAATAATGGAGTGAGAGACACTGTATGCTCAATCCTACATGTGTAGGCATCATACAGTGTTAGAAAAGTCACACAGAGGGGGTTTAGTGGGGGCCTCATTTTCTGGGGGATGCAAAGCAGCCCCCATATCCCCAGACTGTGACTCTGTCAGACAGCAGGAGTGATGACTTCCCACAATGGAAAAGTTGATTAAAGGAAGGACTAGTTAAGCAAAAAATGAAAATAAAAAGACTGAGTGTAAAGAAAATATTTAAAATTTTTTGAAGTGGAAAATATTTAGAACATTAAGGCAAATAATGAAAGGGGAAATAACAATTCCTGTCTTCAAACTATATCATAAATCAGTAACCATGTGGTGTTTGTTAAAAATAGATCGATGGCATAGACTAGGCAGGGGAGAATCACAAATAATAGAACTCAATAATTCAGTGAGGAAAAAAATCTTTGCAATAAGTTTCTCTAATAATAGTCTTATACGGAAAACACAAGAAATTGATAGAAATTGATAGAACTAGGGGTAGCTAGGTGGCTCAGTGGATGGAGAACTGGGCCTAGAGGTCCTTGATTCAAATCCAGCATCAGCCATTCCTGAACTGTGTGACCCTGGGCAAGACCCTTAATCCCAGTTGCCTAGCCCATATCATTCTTCTGTCTTGGAATGGATACTTAGCATCACTTCTAAGGTAAGGGTTTAATTTAACAAGAAAAAAGAAAAGAAAAGAAATTTATAAGACTAAGAGTTATTCAGATCAAAGGATATGAAATGTCAGTTTTCAAAAAAAATAAATCCAAGCTATCCATAACTTTATAAAATAAATACTCCAAATAGAGATATATAAATTAGAGCAACTCTGAGGCTTTCCCTCATCCCCATTAGATTGGTGAAGTTGGTGAAAAAAGAAAACTAGAAAATGTTGTGGGGGGGCGGTGCTGTGAAATTGTCTAGCCATTCCAAAAGGTAATGTGAATATTTGCCCCTCAAATTTACTAAACTGTATCAATATCCTTTGGTCCAACTACATTATTCCTAGACCTATTCCTCCAAAGGCACCAAAGAACACAGGGAAATGAATTGTCTATATAAAAATGCCCCGGTCTCAAATCCAGCCAAGCCCAGGGGGTCCTTGGCAGGTGGAACAGCTAGGCAGAAATGAAAGATGGAAGGGAGGTGTATATGATAGTTTCAGAGGAAACTGGAAAGATTTATATGAATTGAAAAAGAATGAATAATGAGCAGAACTAGAAGGATTTACACACTATTATGAAGAAAAATTACTTTAAAATGTTTTTTTTTTTTAATTCTGGCAAATGCAATAAAGAAACTTAAATCCAGAGGATTAAAGAGAAATTACCTTATTTGCATCCAATGGCAACTTGTTTGGCCATTCCCCCAATTGATTAATATCCCCATAATGTTCAATTCTTTGCTATCAATAAAAGAACTGCTATAAACATTTTTGTACAAATAGGTCCTTTTCCTTGCCCCCCCCCTTTAATTTCTTTGGGATATAGACATAGTAGGATTATTGCTGGGTCAAAGGCTTTTGGATATCATTCCAAATTGCATTCTAGAATAGTTTATTCAGTTCACAACTTCGCCAGCAACACATTAGTATATCAATTTTCCCACATCCCCTCCAAAATTTATCATTTTCCTTTTATGTCATGTGAGCCAACCTGATAAGTATAATATGGTACCTCAGAATGATTTTAATTTACACTTCTCTAATCAATAATAATTCTGAACATTTTCAATATGACTATAGTTTTGATTTTTTCATCTGAAAATTGCTTTTTCATATCTTTTGATTATTTATTTGGCAATTGAGGAATAATTTGTATACTTATAAGTTTGATCAGTCCTCTATTTGAGAAACGAGGCTTTTATCAGAGGAATTTGCTGTAAAAAAATTCCCCCAGTTTTCTGCTCCCCTTCTAATCTTATTTGTATTGTTTTTATTTGTTCAAAGATTAAAAGCATATTTTTTAAAATCCTTACCTTCCATCTTGGAGTCAATACTGTGTATTGGCTCCAAGGCAGAAGAGTGGTAAGGGCTAGGCAATGGGGGTCAAGTGACTTGCCCAGGGTCACACAGCTGGGAAGTGTCTGAGGCCAGATTTGAACCTAGGACCTCCCATCTCTAGGCCTGGCTCTCAATCCACTGAGCTACCCAGCTGCTGCCTAAAAGCATTTTTAAGAGTTCTAACTATTGTATACATAACAGCAATATTGTGATGATGATCAACTGTGAAAGATTACTCTGATCAATACAACAATCCAAGACATTTCCAAAGGACTCATGATAAAAGAATGTATTTCCCTTCAGGGAGACAATTTGAGAACTCTGAGTACAAATTGAAATATAATTTTCTCATTTTCTTTATCTTGATTTGCATTATTTCATATGTATAATTGATACATTGCCTACCTTCTTAATATATGGGGGAAGGGTTGGAAAGAAGGAGAGAATTTGGAACTAAAAATTTTTTTAAAATAATATTTTATTTGATCATTTCCAAGCATTATTCATTAAAGACAAAGATCATTTTCTTTTCCTCCTCCCCACCCCCCATAGCCGACGCGTGATTCCACTGGGTTTCACATGTGTTCTTGATTCGAACCCATTTCCATGTTGTCAATATTTGCATTAGAGTTTCGTTTAGAGTCTCTCCTCTGTCATGTCCCCTCAACCACTGTAGTCAGGCAGTTGCTTTTCCTCGGTGTTTCCACTCCCATAGTTTATCCTTTGCTTATGAATAGTGTTTTTTCTCCTAGATCCCTGCAGATTGTTCAGGGACATTACACCACCACTAATGGAGAAGTTCATTAAATTCGATTGTACCACAGTGTATCAGTCTCTGTGTACAATGTTCTCCTGGTTCTGCTCCTCTCGCTCTGCATCACTTCCTGGAGGTTGTTCCAGTCTCCATGGAATTCCTCCACTTTATTATTCCTTTTTGCACAATAGTATTCCATCACCAAAATGTACCACAATTTGTTCAGCCATTCCCCAATTGATGGGCATCCCCTCGTTTTCCAATTTTTGGCCACCACAAAGAGCGCAGCTATGAATATTCTTGTACAAGTCTTTTTTCCTTATTATCTCTTTGGGGTACAAGCCCAGCAGTGCTATGGCTGTATCAAAGGGTAGACATTCTTTTGTCGCCCTTTGGGCATTGGAACTAAAAATTTTTAAATGAAAGTTAAATATTAATAAGTAAAAGTATTCTTTTAATAGTAAGCTTCATGTCCAAATACAATGGGTTTGAGTACATTAAAGTTAAAAATGATTTTTAAAAGCTAACAGAAATGGGAAATGTTCTACTTGAACAAAAATATTGATAGTTGATCTTTTTTAAAAAATGTTTTTCCATATTTACGTGATTCATTTTCTTTCCTTCCTCTGTTCCTTGCTCCCTCCCAGAGCTGACAAGCAATTTCACTGGGTTGTACAAATGTTATCACTTGATATTTATTTCCATATTATTCATTTTTGTATAGCTGATCTTTTTTGTGGTGTCAAAGAATTAGAAACTAAAGAGATATCCATCAATTGGGGAATGGCTGAACAAATTGTGGTATATGATGGTGGTAGAATACTATTGTGCTAAAAGGAATAATGAACAAGATGATTTCAGAGAGAGCTGGAAAGACCTATATGAACTGATGCAGAGTGAAATGAGCAGAACCAGGAGAACATTGTACACAGGAACAACAATAGTGTGGAATGATCAAATGAGATAGATTTAGCTACTCTCAGCAATAGAGTGATCCAGGACAATTCTGAAGGACTCATGACAAAGAATGCTATCCACCTTCAGAGAAAGAACTGTTGGAGTCAGAAGCACACCATTCTCATTCTTCACTTTGTTTCCTCCATGAATTTTTCTTTAGTGTAAGTACTATGTGTCTTCTTTCAAAACATGATGGATGTAGAAATATGTATTATATGATAACATATGTACAACCTATATCATATTACCTTCCTTCTTTGGGAGGGGGGAGGAGGAAAAGGGAAAAAGAATGAGATACTGATTTTTTAGGCATAGCTAATATGAGAATTTGTTTCTCTTGGGTAGGCGTATTTATTACAATCTATTATATGTAACAAATCACATGTATGTTATTGTTATGCTATATGTTATATGAAAAATAAAAATAAATGGTAACTGAAAGACACCTATCCCTCCCTCCACCCCGAGGACTACTTGAAAAGCCCCGAATCTTGTTCTCTCTCCTCCATGGGCGAGGCGGATGGCTATCCCGGCACTGGAGACGCGGTGAGCCAGAGAGGTCCCCAACTCTTCCCGGGCGCTGGGGCCGATATGACCAGCTCCTGCAGCCGGATCGCTTTCTCTGGAAAACTCAGAGTGGACCTCTGCAACCATTCCTTATGGCTCAAGTTTTATAAGGAGGAGAAGAAATGATCGTGAGGGAAAAAGGTCGGTAGGTGGGAGGCAGTGTCCTCGAATGTCTGAAACCTCCAGGAGCCCAGGAACCATAAAGGGGTCTCTCTTTTTCTAAGTCTCCCTCAAGTTCATTCGAAACTGGCATTTAGTATGGAGTGCTTGGCGTCCTTTTTAGTGGGAAGTATGGGGAAAGGAGTGAAACGACCTCTGGGCTACCAGCTCCCCACTTTAAGAGTATATGTCCCAAAAAAGGGGGGGACACGCAGTTATGTAGGAATATAGATAGAGTGCCAGACCCTGAGTTGAGGACCTGAGTTAAAATCTAACCTCAGACACTTCTTAGCTGTGTGACCCTGAGCAAGTCACTTAACTCCGTTGTGGGGGGTGGAGGGTGTGTGTGTGTGTGTGTGTGTGTGTGTGTGAGAGAGAGAGAGAGAGAGAGAGAGAGAGAGAGAGAGAGAGAGAGAGAGAGAGAGAGAGAGAGAGAGATTTGGAAAGGAAAAGATAACAAAGGGAGCCAAGGATGCTCTTCAGCCAGAAGGACAAGGGCAGATAGGTGAAATAAGCTCAAAGATCCAGGAGCCTACAAAGCCTGTCTCACTTATCTTTTGGGATAACTTCTGAAGTATTATTAATTACCTAGAAATGCTCCATTCCCTCTTTTTCCTCCTGGAGAGAAATGGCAGTGAGTGGATGCTAACTACTAACTGCCAGGTGGGCCATAGCATTTGAGGCAGACTATGCTGCTTCCAGTTAGGGGCCTCTAATATTACCAGAAGAAAGTGAAACTTGCAACCTACTGGCAATTGGCTAGTAAAAAACTGCTGAACACAGATTTTTGCCACTGCTATTTGACCCTTTGGGTTATTTGTTTTGGGAAACAAATTCAGGAATGGGGAAGTGAATAAGCATTTATATAGCTCCTACTATGTGCCAAGCATTATGCTCACCACTATTAAAAAAGATAAATGTTATTTCATTTAATTCTCACAACAAACCTGTGAAGTGCAGTGTTGTTAATATCCCCTTTTTACAGTTAAGGAAACTGAGGTAAATAGATAGGTTAAAGGACTTGCCCAGAGGTACACAGCTAAGTATCTAAGGCTGGATTTCAATTTGGTCTTCCTTATTGTAGGCCCAGCCAATTATACTCACTGTGCCAGCAGCTGGTAAGGATTAGATATAATTAGATATACTCAATTGTTGACTATTCTGCATCTTTCTTTGTATGTTCTTTAAGCTTTAATCAGCTTATCATGTTAGGGTCTGAGTGGAAGACCACCCCAAGGAACACACAGAGACAATGCAATTCAGGCAAGGGGAGGTTTATTACTAGCAATGCTAGGGGAGCCCAATCAAGGGGTTCCCAAAGAGGCAGAGGCAGAGTGGAGTTTATATTGGTTAAAGCAGTCATAGTTGAGTTACTTGATGGGGAATGACAATATTTTTAGAACATTCTGTTAATGATGTTGGCTAGGTTAGCATAATAGGTGGGTGATGCCAGGCAGACATGAAAGGCAGGCATATCAGGTGGGCCCTTGGACAGACATGAAAGGTAGGTAACTACATGCCTATTGGCATACTTCAGGGGTCCTGTAATTCCTGGGACCTTGCCCAGAACATTCTGCTGAGGGACATTCTGTTGTCCCTTACAGAGTGAGGGTCAGTTGATTTTTACCACATAACATCACCCACTTCTGGTTGTTCATAATGAGGAATCTTACTCGTGGCTATATCGTTATTACATAGATTAGGGGGTTGGTACTGTTGCCTTAGTACCACGAGCTGGACAATGTTAATGTGATCCTTCACAAACCAAACCAAGTGGTTAAGGATACAGGGTCCAAAGGTCAGAAGAAGAACAAGAATCACCAAGGATTCCAGGAGGGTGGAGATGAGTGTAATAGCTGCTAGTACCATGGCTGGCCTGTTGCTCAAGCCTTTTCACTGGAATCTAGGCTCCTTTTAAGTTTGACCACTGATTCTCTGACTATGCCAGTATGGTCTGTGTAGAAGCAACACTCCTCCTGAAGGGCAGCACAGAGACCACCCTGCTGAAGGAATAGAAGATCTAGCCCTCTCCAATTAAGACCTTTGAGTCTAAGGAGCCTTTAGCTACACAGGGGGCCAAACCTGAAAATGCACACAACCATTGGGCACCTTCAGGTGGGAGAAGGTATTTACTGTTACTAGGAGTCACAAGGATGTAAAGGAGCAGAAGAATTTCCCTGACAATAGTCTTCCCAAGTTTCTGGGTGCAATGCCCATGTCATCTCCCCCTCTCCAAATATCTAGGGGGAAGGGGGTGATGGTCTCAGTCTTCTATAGTTTCTTCAGAGCTGAGAATAGTTGTAGAGTTGTCCCTGCTTATTGTTAGGAGAGAGAGGTATTGACAATGCAAGGTTCACATCTCCCACAGGGGAGTGGCCAAAACTTGAACAGGGAGGGAAAGGCTGCAAACACAGGGCCTTTAGGGGCATGTCCGATGTAGCAGTCCACCCCTAGATATGGGCAAGGGAAACTGTTGGTATGTACAGATTGTCTTAGAAGAGAGCATGCTCAGTCTTGAGCATGCTCAGTATCGCAGGTGGCTGGGGAAGCCTCTGACCCTTGACCCCAGCTTCCCCCAGGTTAGGCGGGAACACAGGTTTCTTTGTGCTCACCTGGTTAAGAGAAACCACACCTATACCTTGTCATTAACCAATGAGAATCATCCCTATGTACTGTGTATATTTGCATATCAAAGATTATATTTAGCCCAGCAAGCTCCGCCTCTCTCTCTCTCTCTTTCAGGCTAACTGATGGCTGAACCTTCTCCATTTCTAATCTTTCTCTATCATCTCTCTAACCTGTGTGGTATTAAATGTGGATCTCTGGACTGGTAAAAGCTTTCAGAAGGGTCCTTTGATCAGAGCTTAGCTGTGGCTCATGGAAAATTAATAAAGACTCATTCCTGCCACCTCATATCTCTAATTTGACTCCGTCATCCCCCTTGTGGTATCTAAAACTTCTATCCTGTCTCTATCTTTCTACCTTAAAGCTTCTTTCCCCTCTGAGGAAGCTTTATATAGTGCCCACCTGACCAGGACTCACACCTGGCACTTTCTCGTGGCATTCAACCCTTTTATTTCGCACAGCTGGTGAGAGGACACGTCCCTTCACACGAGGGTGAGGAGGCTTGGTGGTGGCTGAATCTGAGGGAGTTTGCACGGTTCTCTTGGCCAAGAACAGTAAGTCTTCCTCTGCTCGAGGTGGTTGATTGGTTCCTGTAAACCCTGCTCGACTCTTAATGTCGTTGCTTGATGGGGGAGGAAGGGAGGTCTCAAGAGCTTAACTGCCTGAGACTAAGATTGGAAAAATATCAGGATGAGGAAAGCACATGGTCGGTCAGAGCATGATTCTCAAACTATCTCTGTGGGGGAGTGCCATTCCCCTCCCCCACCTGGGCCTGCTAGTACAATGCTATGCTGTGGCCACCTCTCCCCTACCTGGATCTCCAGAGGTTAAGAAACACCTGAGGAGTGGTCTGAGGGGGAGGGGGAGAAAAAAATCTGACCTAGCAAAACCCTCACCAGGGGCGATTGGTAACTTGGGAAATCTCGGTCTGAAACAGACAGTTGCTAGAGCATAGTGAATTTCGAAAGGAGCAACTGGGAAAAGAAAAAGCAGGAGTTAAGATTTCATTAGGAAAGTTCAAAGTCAAATTTACCGGCTCCTAAGACAAAAGCTCAGAGAGCCAGGCTTCTATTCATAGGCAAAAACAGTCAGTTTAGCAAAAGTGGGAAAGGCTAGCAGAAAAGAGACAAGGAGCAAGCTAATCTTCACAAGAAAATCCCTGAACCTTTTCAGAAGAGGTCTGTCTCGGATGCATTTGAAAGGCTTAGCAGGAAGTGGTTGCTTTGACTCAAAGCAGGGCACTTAAAGGATTGGAATCACTTGGCAAAAGGGATAAAAAACAAAAAAACTTTTTCTAATAAAACTGCAGGTTTCAGCGAAATTAATGAATCAAGGTAATAATCCTGAATCATCTTAAATTCAGAACACCTAGGTTGTAAAGATATATTGCCATTCTGTAACCAAAGGCACAAGATTTAAAAAAAAAAGAAGAAGAAGAAGCAAGCCTCTACACTCGTTTAGCATTTGAAAAAGGTCCTAGGAATTCTTTTGTTTGAGGTCCGGCCAGGTAAAGGCAGACTTTACCTGGGTGATTGCAAATGATAAGAAACACAGTGAGGTGAGATCTGGGAATTTGAATCGTTTTAATTTGGGTTGGATACAAGCAAAATTATAAAGGAATGTCTGCTTATATTTCTTGATAGAAGGAGTTAAAAAAGAGAATTAATGATCTTTCTCTGACTTTTGTCATATGTCACAGAATATCAGGACTAGAAATGTTTTCTCTGTAGAGAAATTTTGGTATAAATCACGAGGTAATTAAAGTGCAAACAGAAAATTTTTAAGGTTTGGACTTAAATCTGAAGCTGCTTGAATTTTTTCTCTCTACTGTAAACCTTAAAATTTCTTAGACTTATAAATGTTGGAAATTTCACCATTGGGAAATTTCATACTTGAAAAAATTTCCTACTGATAGTCTATTGGAATGTGAACCCCATTGGCATGGGAGGGTCCTTCTCCTCCCTACTTAAGATTACTTTAGGACAGAAACCTTTTGCTGAACAATGGAAAGGGCTTTGACCTATGCTGAAGCATAGAACAGGAAGTTCTTTGAGTCATGATTGATTTTAGAATTGATACAATAGAGATACTTGGAATGACAGAACCAGGTCTTGGAACTTCCAATCTCCACCCTGCTCAGGGTAACAGGATTTAGGAAGGGCTGCAGCAAAGGATCAAGATTTAATTATTTGAGAAAATGACCTTCAACAGACATGTGCAAAGCCACAGACCTCTGGGCGGTCCTGGGTTAAGCTAGAGCCACCATTGGCACAGGGAAGACATGGACAGTGATTGGTAGATGTGAGAACTGAGGGAGGGAACTTGGATGGTTTCCTTAAAGATAGCAGGGTCTGAGGACTGAAGGAGGTTGGAGAGGTTTTGCTCTGAGAGGTTGTGCTCTGAGAAGCTTGCTCTGAAGGAAGCTGGAGGTGGAGGCCCCTGAGACTGTTTCTCCATTTTGGTCACGTGAGTGATAGGGACTGATCTCTTTTCTTTGCCTCAGCTATCTAAGGGCTTGGGCCTTTTGGCCCAGCCTAAACAGAGGGGGTATTTAAGCCCTATTCCCTTCTCTCTCTCTCTCTCTCTCTCTCTCTCTCTCTCTCTCATACCTTTCTTCCTCCTGTTTGTAATTAAACTCCATAAAAGGTTGACTGCTGACTTGAATTTTCATTAAGGAATTACATAGCTGAATTCCTTGGCGACCTTAAATTAATATATATCAGTCTTTTAAAGTGATTTCCTTGTCACACTACCGGCCACGTGACTTGAGCCACGTGGAAGATAGCATCATAGCAACTGAGGTTCCAAGTTTTTATCACTAACGCTGTAATTGGCTAGAAGGAAAATTTAATACTAAGATATACTAAGCATGAATTGGAATATGATTTAAAGGAATTTCTAAGGCTTTCTAATTTTAACTATGGAGGAATTATTAACAATTTTCTAAGCAGGACATAAAGCAACAAGATAAATATTGAGCAGAGATTATTTAAACAGCCTGTATGCAGTTCAGAAACTTTTTAATAGGCATATTAATATGCCTGTATCCAGAAAGCAAATGATTTATAACTAGAATAGCTTTTACTATGGAAAAATAAGACACATGCTCAGCAGAGTGAAAGCATGGTTAGAAGGATTCAATCTGTTTACCAGTGGTTAATTATTAAAGTTATCAAAAAATTCGTTACTCAGTACAGTGATTTATTAAGGATTTGAAAGAGGCAATCCTATCATTTATTTAAATTGTAGATATTGAAGCTGATCATGATATTGAAAAGAGACCTATGATGATAATGCAAATTCAAAGGTTACTGGCACAATTTGATTTATTTCTGCAGGGAAGATTTACAGAATTAACAGATAAAAGCAATAATTCTAGTCACAGTATCAAGATCTTTTCAGTTATGAAGTTAATTGCAGTAGTTCAGAAATAACATCTCCTGTGCAACTGTTTGGTAATTCTGTGCATACTTTTACAGCATAAGACAATGCTATAATTTTAATAACTGCATAATGTGAATTTTTTTAAAAAAAGCAAAAAGTGTGTGCAGACAGACAAATGCTTAAGATCCCAGCACACATGGGTCAAATCATACGTGATTTATAGAATGATGTTTTTATGATTATGGGTTTGAAAAAGCAAATATTTAAGCATCTATACATGCTGTTTTGCAAAGGCAAAGGTGAAACTGCTGTTTTGAGGAAACAGCTGCTAGCATTCTCTGCTCTAGCAGAGGGCCAGATCTATTCTACATCTATATCCTGTACAAGCATGTGATATTGCTTATCAATGCAAACTGTTGTGGATTAATTTCACCCCTGATAGATATCCACTGTATATTTTGGAGCAAAGGATGCACTTCAACATGCTCCTGGCATAAAGGTTGAACTATGAAAAGTGATGGGAGATACTTACTCTCCTGGTTTATGGGTTCAAGCTCAAATGAAGAAGTGAGCAAAGTGATTACAGATTCTATAAATATCTGTGCACTACTGTCTATTCCAAATAGCTTGGAATAGCAGGGCTTTTAACAGCAATGCAAGGGCTAAATTGCATAGCTCATGGCTTACATGCAAGCTATGGTAAATAGAGATCAAAGGAATTCATGAGCCCCAAGGTTCAAAAACTGAAGGTATATATGTTCTGTCACTTTTTAACTTTCTAAGACCCAATGAGGCTTTCATTTGGGGTCGAGGTTTTCTGTTTATTTTCTCGGATACGTGAAGTCCATGGAAGATGACCAAGAGCATCTGATGGCAAGAAAATCTGCCCAGAAGAAGGACAGATGGCAGAGGTGTCTGGCACAGGACACCAGAAATGCAGCACATGCACTGTAAAGGCAATAACATAGCCTTATAGGCAGGTTTAACACACTATCCACACAAATGTACTTGAATGAAAAACAATTTACATGCAGAAGAGTATCATTAAGTCATGGACAGATATTCTGTTCTATGAATATATGGTTATTTGGTAAAAGATCTAACTTTATTACATGCCTGAAAATTTTAAATGGTATTGGTACAATATGTAACTTGCAATCATTTTATTGAAATTGTTCCATGTTAGCCAAATTTGATCAAATACCAAAGGGTATAATTGGGAATGTTATGACAGTATAATGAATGCTGTCCACTTGCAGCACAAAAGGGTATTACTATCCAAAATGTAATTATGATTATTGTCTTAAAGGGTACATTATATTTGCAAACAACATGTCTTTATTAGAATCAGACTTATCTAGAAGTCAATGTTGTTAAGCTGTGACTGTTCCACTTTCATAAGAAAAAGGGGTGGATATGGTATCACTAATCATCTATCTCTTCTACACCCCAGAAGGAATATAAGTTAAAGCTATGCAATAATCAGTATTGAATGTAATGATAAAGATCACAGGGTGTGAGATACATGAATTGGGTTTAATATCATCAAGATATTAAGACTGTAAGGGACCCAAGGGGATGATAACATTGGGTCGAGGTCTTGTTTGTATGTTCACAGATAATGAAAACATCTGGTCACCCACGTCATGCTTCATGCCAGCTGACACAGACCAGGAAGAGAAGCAGATGGATGCTGTTGTCATCAGCTGACTACATGCCAGCCACAATCCAGACTCGCTGGAAGGACACTTCGTTGGTGACTAATATCACTCCAGAACAATGACATTACACTATTAGAGACATTTGCTATTAGACCACTGATGGACACTTGTCATGCTGACATCCATTGAGATGTGGTACCCAGAGCAACATCAAGTATGCTAACTCAGAAGGACTGAAAGACACACTCATGTCTGTATAAGACACCAGATACATCCCACACTCCAAAGACTTTACTATGGGATTGAGATGAAATAGCTACAATTGTTTAGCTACTAATGTATACCTTGTATTTTGTATATGATACTGTCAAAAGGAATGTATATTGTATGCATTGTAAATCTACCACTTGTATTGTAAGAAATGCTGTTATCAACAAGGGTGTAGACCTTGGTATGACTCTCCAAAGAGTAGGAGATAGACAACTTTCATTCATAGCATAGATCTGATACCTCTGACAACAAAAATGAGGTGCTAAGCAGAAAATGCTGCACAGGCATGTCTAATGGACAGATGACACTGATGTTACTCTCAAGAAAGGATGAGAGATCAGGCAAAATACACTATGAAATCTTTAAACAGGGACCTGAGTTATTGTAAGAGATCATTGACATCTAGGCAAAGATTATGTTCCTGACAATACCAGGATGGACATTACGTACTGACTACCATAGATGTAGTTAAGTGTTACTACCATTGTTAACCATTACTCCTGATTCCCTGTCTTTGGGGGTAATATCTTAATAGGCAAGATTTCTTGCTCTCTCCCAACAGTCCCAGAATTCAGACGGCCGCTGGATTCGGGGTCTATTGGCTTCCCTTTCATATACTGGAAGACATTCTGGCATATGGAAGTAAGACCTCAGGAGCGAACTGAGGACTCTAGGTTTGACAATTTCTGTGGACGCGCAGTCATTGTCTCTCCTAGGTGGAAAAAAAATTATTATTGCACAAAAACATGGAGCAAGGGCAAAATATAAGTTAAGTTTCACTTTTTGGAGTATGGATTGAAAACATGACACAATAGGCACAGATAAGCTTGTAGAAAGAACACATTGAATATTATACACTGACAACTAGGAATGAAAAAGCTATGTCAAATTCTATAGGTACAAGAAACTGTAGAAATTGTTTCTACGTGAAAAACAACTTAAGCTTCTATTTACCCAAACATTGGTTTGGTAGAATGAATTTTGCAAATATTGGTAATGTTATATGCTTGGTTATCATATTGATGGGTTTATTTATACAAGCAGAGATTTAAATAAGGATGACTTGAGAAATATGCAGTCAGAACTTGAAATATTACTTCCTTATCACCATCATGGTTATTTAAGCTACAAATCAGAATGTAAAGTGTATGGGAATATTGGTATTTGTTAAAAATTGCACTGTGATTGTTGTATTAATGTTTTTGCAAGGCCTGTAATGGTACAAAATTATGTTCATATACAAGGCGAATTTTGATCTATTTAGATCAGGAATTAGAAATCATTTGGAATACAAGTTCTGATATTACACATTGGCTCAGTTTCAAAGATACCACATAGACAGTGAGCCAAGAGTCTAGAATTTTGTATTAATTTTGGGATCAGGTTCCCAGGATCATTTGCTAAGATCATTTGATAGCTGACAACATGATCCTCCAGGATTGTTCAGAGAGGATGTTTTTCTTTGAAGGGATCTCTCCCAACACACAAACAAAAAAGTAAAGGGAGAGGAATCTTATAGATATCAGTATGTTCATTTGAGAGAACACTTTTGATTCATTTTCAAGTATTCAACTTTGATTTTTCTGTTGCACAATTATTGCCAGAATTTTTAAGTACAAGGAAAGTAATATTGATGCTCTGATCCAGAATTACAGAGGTGCAAGTAGGTAACTGTTTCAGCCACAGGGGGTTTGAGACTGCGAGAATTATGACAGCAATTGTTAATTTTCAGATGACCATTCTGGAGAGTGATGTCTGATTGCATGTAAGGGGAATCATAATGAAGCTTTCATTATGGACCAGACAGCCTCAGCCATGATTATACACTTTCCATATGAAATGGATGTTTGAGGTTGGGAAATGCAGAGACATGGCGTACTGACACCCTCAGTCGCTGGATGTTCTGGCATCGAGCTACCAACCAGTTTCCTATGTGGCAGGCATCTGGCAGTGAGCACAAATAGATTCCCAAGATGCAGTATCAGTACGAGAGAAAGGAAGGACTTATCCTTCATCTCCAGAGATAGTATTTTGCTAACTGTTGAAAAGGCTGACAACTTCTGATAGTCCAGACTGTGAATGGTGGCATGTTTGATTATTGCACCTGTCATGTGAGCCATAAAATTCTACCTCATTAAACCAGGATCAGTGGTGTGGAAATTATTTTCTTAACATTTTTATATCTGCTAAGACTGTTGCATTGATTGTGAAATGCAGACAGGCAGATAGAAAGATCAGTTTGGGATGTTTAAGATTGATCACTGAATCAGTTTATGCTGAGGTTCACTCTTGATTGTTATATCTAAGTTATACAATCTGGTTTGGGTTTTCATCTCTGTATCAGAATATGATTATGCACCAGAGTGTTTGTATTTGTTAATGCTGTAATGTTGCTACATTTTGATATTGATATTTATTGTTATGTCAAACAAAAAGGGAGAGATGTAGCAGTCCACCCCTAGATATGGGCAAGGGAAACTGTTGGTATGTACAGATTGTCTTAGAAGAGAGCATGCTCAGTCTTGAGCATGTTCAGTATTGCACATGGCTGGGGAAGCCTCTGACCCTTGACCCCAGGTTAGACGGGAACACAGGTTTCTTTGTGCTCACCTGGTTAAGAGAAACCACACCTATACCTTGTCATTAACCAATGAGAATCATCCCTATGTACTGTGTATATTTGCATATCAAAGATTATATTTATCCCAGCAAGCTCCGCCTCTCTCTCTCTTTCAGGCTAACTGATGGCTGTCCTGGCAGGAGCTTGGCCTCTGGCCAAGCTCCATCTTTAAACCTTCTCCATTTCTAATCTTTCTCTATCATCTCTCTGACCTGTGTGGTATTAAATGTGGATCTCTGGACTGGTAAAAGCTTTCAGAAGGGTCCTTTGATCAGAGCTTAGCTGTGGCTCATGGAAAATTAATAAAGACTCATTCCTGCCACCTCATATCTCTAATTTGACTCCGTCATCCCCCTCGTGGCATCTAAAACTTCTATCCTGTCTCTATCTTCCTACCTTAAAGCTTCTCTCCCCTCTGAGGAAGCTTTATCCTCAGTGAATGCCTGGGTCCTATGTAGGTGGGGACCTGCTTGGAGATATGAAGGATGTCCAGCAACTGCTTCCCCCGCTTGGCAGACAGGTCACAAGGGGGCAAGTCAGCCCCTATGATAGAAGTGTAGAAGCCAGGACTGGGGCAAAAATTAGAACACCAGATAGGAACAGAGAAAATGAATAGCAATTGGCATTACATTTCGCTTCTGGGTATCTTAGCCAACAGACTTCTTCAGATCTTCTGACAGGAATAGATCCCTTTAGGAAATCGAATTCCTGAGTTGTTTGCAGAGTTGGTATGTGGTGTTTCTGTCAAAGAATATCCCTTTACAAAATATGTATTAGCTATAAACATCTATAACAATATTTTACAGATGAATTTCTTTACCTCAGACTTTGGGGGAAATTCAAGATAGCTTTGAGCTATTTTTCCAAGCTCAAGATCCAAACTTCAACTTGGGTAAATTAAGGCTACAAATACAAGTCATCTATGAATAAACTTCACCTACTTCTCAAAGCATGTTCCCTAACAATTTAAGAATTTTCAATTATTAACCTAATAGGTTGTTTGAGGAAATGGAAACTTTAATTTTACAATTTGCATTATGTGCTGATTATGGGAATGTCACAAAGGAAAGGCAGGGAAAACATTTCCTCATGTCCCAAGGGACACATAGTGAGGGCTTCACGTTCAGGCCAAAGCTATCACTGGCTCATGCCATCATTGTTTCACTCAAGGATTAACAGCCTAGATGGTCAGAAAAGGTCCATTCTCAGGTGAGCCCAGAATATACCTCTGTAACCATCCCAGGACATTCTCTGTCCTTGGTGTACTTTGTCACCACTAAATCCCAGAAGCCTTCTTTTGCTTTAAAAGACAAGTCTCACCCATTTTAGCTGAGAGAAGTTATGCTTATCAGTCAATAAGAATTTCCATACACCTCAAACAAGCTTTTCTGATCATTTACCCTCTCTAAGGATTCCTCAAAGCCTATGAGTCTACCTTATAGCAGTTATCCTTACATATTCTGGCAATAATTTATATATCAAACTTTAGTCACAAAACCTGAAATAAAGAACA
Source organism: Monodelphis domestica (assembly GCF_027887165.1). Taxonomy (NCBI): domain Eukaryota; kingdom Metazoa; phylum Chordata; class Mammalia; order Didelphimorphia; family Didelphidae; genus Monodelphis; species Monodelphis domestica. The sequence goes on from NC_077228.1 coordinate 199,183,434, forward strand.
TGAGTGCTGAATTGAGTAGCTCCCTAATAATATAAATCAGGGTTGTATCATCTCTTGGACCTAGGCCATCTGAAAGACTAAGACAAGGCCATACAGGAATCACTTCAGGGTAACTGTCCAGAGAAATTATAGAATCATATGTGATTTTCCCAGAACACATACATTAATTTTATAAATCATCCCTAGGTCAGGGATCCAATTATAATAGTAGAACATCTATCTGTTCTCTTTTACCTCCCTACTCATCTTTAAGTCCTATCACACAGTGGTTGTCAACTCTGTGAGATCCCTATTTCAATCCCTAAGTATCAATGTGTAATAACTATAAGCACTTCTTTCTCCTTCCTGTGTTCAAAGAAGGGGTTAATAGCTTGTGAGTAATTTATCCTAAGGCTGCTTGACTCTATTTAGATTTTAACATTGTCCCATCCTTCTTTAACAAGTGGGCTTAGCTTAAAATTTTGAATGCATCAAACCCCCTTCATGATAATTTACTCTCAGTGGATTAGTTTGAACTCCACAATTTCCAAATAATTTTGATTAAGCCATTTAGTAATCTCAGTGTGTAACCAAACTGAAGTTCAAAGCATTTACCCGCACTCCTCTCAAACCTTTGTCTAAAGTAGAATAGAACCTCCAGCTTAGTCTTCTTTTAGCTCAAAACATTAACACATATCTGATTAAATTCCATCAACATTATTCCAATTTATAATTTGTTGTATCTATTTCACACTATAATTCAAGCCCTTCTTGATTTCAGGGCTGGTCAAATTTGTCTTGTTAAAGACATACAGTTTGTATATAAACCCTTAACCTTTTTAGGTGGTACAAATATAGTACAAATGCACACACAATTTATATCTGAATACATGTTCATCTCTAGATCACAAATTCCTTTCTATGCATTTTGCACATTTTTAAAAACAATTCATATAACCTTAGTCAAAGAAAACATCATTTACCTCAGTACTGGTATTATTAAATCCTATGCACAGATTACCCACTTTAAAAACTTTTTGTGTGTCATATGAGTATTTGTTGCTAGTTCTGACAGCACATACATGAAAATAACATCTGATTTGAAAAATCCCAAGTTTAAATTCTAGAATAAGTTCTTCTCAACAACATAACAACTCTTTCTGGATGACTTTTACATCTATTAAGTAGCCAGTACAATTTCTGTCCTTACAGAATAAAACATTTCTTCTCTGTGTCAGGCTGGCTATCAATCACATTTGGACAATTCTCAAATTCACTGAACCCATTATACATTGCAAGATCTAACAAAACAAGCCTCTAACCATGAGTTTTTGTGCTCAATAAAAATCTGGCTAACATTTCACATTTAACTGACAAACAGTAATACATGAAATTACATTTGTACCATATCAAAATCATTAGCAATCCTCCCAAGTTGCATGTATCAACCCTTAGAATTAATCTTTCGGAAGGAGAGAGCCATTGTGGAAGAAGGGGGGTTGTTCTCGGAGGGGGGTAGGCGAAGGAGGCGGCATCGGGAGAAAGGATCTATAGCCATGCACAGGACAAACTTGTTACCCTTCTTCTCTGGGCTCACCAACCCTTAGGGAGAGCGAAGATTTTCCCAGGCAGAAACCCCAAATCCTCATCGATTGTCCTAAAAATCCACACAGGCCATGGACTTGTCCTCCCATTTCCGCCCACCCAACCCCAGCTCCCACCATCTAGCCCATCCGGCTCTGAGTGGGTTACACCTGGGGCTGGGGAAGGGCTCCTCTGAGTGTCAGTAGAGCGGAATGGACATGGCAGGGGGCCAGTCCATTGCTCCACTGGGTTTTTGACTTAACTCCTTTTCTGCCAACCAAGAGTTCTACACCAGTAGCTGGAGACTGGGAAGAGAGGAAACTTAGGGATTTGATCGGAGACACAGATAATAAAGAGAACAAGACAGACAAAGAGACAGACAGACAAAAAGACAAACAAAGAGTCCTTTTTGTGGAACCACACAAAATTTGTACAGGAGTTGGAGCTTGCTCAGGGCTCCAGCCCACCTTCCCTGGTGTCCTTCTAAAAAGACCCAGTGTCCCTTTTACTTGTCCTGCACCTGCAGTACACAGTGTCCTTTTACTTAATCTGTGCCCGTAGTGCATCCACTATGGGGCTTCCTGGAATTTAATTCTGCCAGGGACTCCAACCCTGGGCTCCCCCTTATCTCCCAGGGGACAGAAGGCCTCTAACCTCCTGAAGCTCCATATATCTGTCTCCAAGCTTCCATAGGACTCCTTTCCCACCCATCTAAATGGACTCCCTTCCTGACTTTCCTGACCTGGTCCCTTGTGGGGAAACAGAAACTGTAGTAGTTGCCAGTCCACACTCACACACAGGTGGAACCAGACCACTTAGCGGAACTGGGCTTAGTGTAGGTCCCCTCGTATAAACCCCGAGGCAGAGGGGATAGCCAGACCACTTAGCCATATGCCCTAATTCCATGATCTGTTCCCCATCAGTCATAGTCACACAAGCAATTACACTGCACAGACACTCTGCTCACCTCTGGAGAGTCTCCACGAAAGCTGGGAGAGGACTTCCCTTGTCCCAGTGGTCCTTAGGGGGTCATTTCCATCACGGATGAGCCCCCATATGTTAGGGTCTGAGTGGAAGACCACCCCAAGGAACACACAGAGAATGTAAGGGGAAGTTTATTACTAGCAATGCTAGGGAAGCCCAATCAAGGGGTTCCCAAAGAGGCAGAGGCAGAGTGAAGTTTATATTGGTTAAAGCAGTCATAGTTGAGTTACTTGATGGGGAATGACAATATTTTTAGAACATTCTGTTAATGATGTTGGCTAGGTTATCGTAATAGGTGGGTGATGCCAGGCAGACATGAAAGGCAGGCATATCAGGTGGGCCACTGGCATACTTCAGGGGTCCTGTAATTTCTGGGACCTTGCTCAGAACATTCTGCTGAGGGACATCCTGTTGTCCCTTACAGAGTGAGGGTCAGTTGATTTTTACCACATAACAATCAAAGGTGAGGAATGTAGTTGACATGTCTGACCTTCCTGTTAGCCAGGATATGAGATGGGGAAGACCACAAGGAGACATGACCTTGAGCAAATTACTTTCCTTCGATGGGTCTTCTGTTCCTCATCTACAACAAAAGGGGAATAAGACAAGCTGATTTCTAAGGTGATTTCTATCTCTTAAATTCATGCTTTCTCATCCCGCAAGTAAATGACATGGAGAATAGAAGAGGGAATTGTGTTTGATACTGCTTGAGGGAGGCAAGAAATCACCAGACAGTTCTCATGACCTCTATTTCCATGAGAAAAACTGTACAATGAGGAAAGTTGGGGTAGAATCCAGTGCAGGTAGTTTCAATCTGCAGAATAACAATGACTATAATTCTGTGTGTGTGTGTGTGTGTGTGTGTGTGTGTGTGTGTGTGTGTGTGTGATATATAGAGAGAGAATGAGAGAGAGCAAGATAGAGAGACAGAGAAAGAGACAGAGATGATGAGAGAAATATTGGGGGACATCAGAGAGACAGAGAAATAAACTTTGGATGTGGTCTTTAGGTAGGTAATTCACCCTCCTTCCCCCCAGCATCCACCTTCCAATACATAAAGACATACACTCATCCTGAAGGAGGTCAGAACAACCTCCCTCTGGGGGCCAGGGGTAAATTCCTGCCTGAGTCAGCATAACCATTCCGGCAGCTAAGCAGACATTCCCTGTATTGTGAACCCCTCAGCTAGCTGCAACTGCCAAATCAGGACATCCTATGGTTCAACATTTCATGCTAGCCCCCTATACTATAAAAGGTGTTCCCCTAGCCAAGCCAGTGCAGTTCCTTCTTTGGAACAGCCCTAGCATGCTAGAAATAAACCGTGTTCCTTTGCTTACTTGCATTGTCTCCGTGTCTCCATTCCTGGGGGATTTTCTTGGACCCTACGATCCCTGCCCCACTAGAGCTCATTTGGGTCTACCTGTCAGTACTATGAACTTCAACTAGTACTGATCAGTAACTGAAAAGATTCATTCCCATCCATTTGCTCTTAAGTTTGTCCAAGTATGGTAGAGGAAGAAAAGGGCAGAAGGAAAGGTTTCCATGTCAATAGCTTCTGAATTTTGGTGGGTAGAATGGAAAAAGGCTTCTCATAGGCCAACTAATGAATTTTAATTGAAATCTGAGGAAACTATGGCCCAGAGAAGAGAAATTATTTGCTCAGGGTCACACAGGCAGGTAGTAAGTGACAGAATCAGAAAAAAATGTCATGGATCCAGGAAAATGGACAAAAAAGGGCTTTGTCCTATCCTTCTCCCATCCACCAAGCATGATGGACAATCCCAGGGAACTAGAAGGAGGTGGCAGTTGTATGGTACAATTTCATTCTCACTGGGAAGAGGAAAAAGGTCAGGGCCTACACAAGCCCTGCTGCCTGCTCTTTTACCAGCAAATGTTCAAGACCGGTCAAAGTGGCAAGTTGAAACTATTAATGAGTCCCAACTGGGGGTGGCTTAAAGACATCCAGAGGAAAACTGACCATTATTACTGCCCTTTCCATTCTCAATTTACTTCCACCCTCCCAGGTCATTTAAAAAAAAAAACCCTTACCTTTTGTCTTAGAATCAAAACTGTATATTGGTTCCAAGGCAAAAGAGCAGTAAAAACTGGGCATTGGGGGGTTAAGTGACTTCCCAAGTTCACAAAGCTAGGAAGTATCAGGGATCAGATTTAAACCCATGACCTCCCATCTCTAGACCTGATTCTCAATTCACTGAGCCACCTAGCTGCCATACTTTTAGGTCATTTAAGAAATACTTCTCTTGGAGATGGAGAAATACAGACCAGCTCTTCCTTTTTGGAAGTAAGGTTCATTTGGGAACCTGTTAACTGATACTGGAGACTGTATGTCAGCAGAAAGTTTATTTGTATGCCCTTATCTTCTGTCATAGAATCAATACTAAGTAATTGATTCCAAGGCAGAAAAGTGATAAAGGCTAGAACTTGTCCAGGATCATCCAGCTAGGAAGTATCTGAAGTCAAATTTGAATCCAGGTCCTCCCAACTTCCTGTCTGGCTCTCTATCCACTTAGCCATCTAGTTGCCTCTTAGTAGAAAGTTTCTGACAAAACTGGAATTTTTGACAAAGCTGAAAGAGCCCTGCACTTGTTATCCTCATACCCACTCACCCTTCCACTGATCCTCCCAGGTATAGTCCCTGAAGAGGTGAAATTTCTGAGGTTTTAATATTGGATCTCCAATAAGCTTCTTGAGCATTTATCCCTTCCTCATTTCCTTTTTCGACTCCTCTCCATTCCTTTCTCTAGTTTACCTTGCCCATTGTGTCTCCTAGAAAGGACACACGGATTAGTCCTTCATAGATTAGAACCCAGATCCTCTGGCCCAGAACCTAGGACTCCTGCTTCCCCCAGACAAAGAGATCTATAAGTTAAAGTCCTGCTATTTCGGGAAAGATGAGAAAAGGGAAAATTATGTTATCTATGAGTAATGTTTCTGCTTAGCCTGTGTATGAGTGAAGGGAAGTGGAGACAATAAGTGATTATAATTATTTGTTTATTGATTGATGGGAAATCAACACCCATTTAATAGGAAAGATTAATCAATCAACACACATGTTATACTCTTATTGTTCCTCTGCCAAATGCTGGAGATATAAAGAATAATTTAAAATAGTCCATACCCATGATGGCGAGCCTATGGCATGTGTGCCAAAGATGGCACACAGAGACCTTCCCATGGGCATGTGTGCTCTCCCTGGCAGAGTAAGTTACTGGAAAGACAGAGGGACTCCAGAAAAGCTGCTCCCTTCCACCTCTCCACCAAGCCTCCCCACCCCTCTGTGCTTCCTTCCTCCCCTGAGCAGAGCACTTGGGCCACTCCCCTCCCATTCTCCCTCCCCTGTCTGAGGGGGGGGAACTGGAGGGGGAATACTACATGCCATCTTGGGAAGGGTGGCAAGTGTGCTCTAAAAGGGCAGGTGGTCTCTAAAAGGTTCACTATCACAGGTTTATACCTAGGGCAGAGCCCTGCCTAATGCAAACTACTTTTGAACACCTGGAAGGAGGTGAGCTGAGCAAATTCTCTCCCACTTTTCCTTCTCTCTTCTTTCCCCCCTTCTTTATAGACAAATGTTCCCATTCCTGGCTTACAAAATTCATGGGTTGAACCCCATTGCTCATTATCATGTTTGTGGACATGGTACCAACTGATCAATATTACTTGTGTTTTCAGAATGGTGAATGGGTTCATTTCAATGGAAAGGAAGAGAACAATATTCCAGGTATGGAAGTATGGAAAGCTGGTGGGAATGAGGGAAGGGGCAGGTACCTGGGTGGATCAGCTAATGGGATATTGTTTCATTTGTCTCTGATGTTATGGTGCCCTCTGGTGGGGTCCCTAGCAAACTCAACCAACCTCTTTTCCTTCTGGTCCTTCATCACTCCTCCATACTTATCCCATTCCTCTACTTCCCCTCTCCATTCCCCATCTTTCCCAGCCCAAAATGCCCTCCTCCTATCTTTTTCTTTTCTTTCTCCAAATCCTTCGCTTTTCTTTTCCTGACTTTAAAGTCTTTTTTTCTTATCTCAGTGCCAAATAATTCTGTAGTCAAGCCTCAGAGAAATCATAGATACCTCCTCCTACCCCAGGGTTCTCTGATGAACCTCTCCAATGTCAGGAACCCCCAAGATTCTCTCCCTAAGGTTGTGAATTGATCCAACCATTCTGGAGGGCAATTTGGAACTATGCCCAAAGGGTACTAAAAATTGTCTGCCCTTTAATCCAGCCATAGCACTGCTGGATTTGTACCCCAAAGAGATAAGGAAAAAGACTTGTACAAGAATATTCATAGCTGTGTTTTTTGTGGTGGCAAAAAAATTGGAAAATGAGGAGATGCCCTTCAATTGGGGAATGACTGAACAAATTGTGGCATATGTTGGTGATGGAATACAATTGTGTTATAAGGAATAATGAGCTGGGGGGATTCCATGTGAACTGGAACAACCTCCAGGAATTGATGCAGAGTGAAAGGAGCAGAACCAGGAGAAAATTATTCACAGAGACTAATACACTGTGGCACAATCAAATGTAATGGACTTCTCCATTAATGGCAATGCAGTGATCCTGAATAACCCGGAGGGATCTACGAGAAAGAACACTATCCACATTCAGAGGAAGAACTGTGGGAGCAGAGACACAAAAGAAAAACAATGGCTTGATTACATGGGTCGAGGGGATATGGCTGGGGAGGTAGACTCTAAATGAACATCCTAATGCAAACATCAACAACATGGAAATGGATTTTGATCAAGGACACATGTAAAACCCAGTGGAATTGAGCAGAAAGGGTGAGGAGAGGGAAGGAGGGAAAGAATATGATTCTTGTAACCAAGGAATAATGTTCTAAATTGACTAATTAAATAAAATTTTTTTAAAAAGGTTCTCTCCCTAAGGGACAGAGAGGCCTAATAGATATACTCTTTTCTATAGGGAACCAGTTGTATAGACACCAGAATTTTCTGATAGTAGCAGGACAGAAAATAAGATCTTAAGCATGAAGTTTCCATTGCTCATACTTCCAGAAGTGGTGGAAGAAGTTGTAGAAGGAGTAGGCAGAATCTATTCTAAAAATGGGTCCTCTTATTTTCTATGGAGTCTCAGATGACAAGAGGTCAGTTAGGTGGCACAATGGATAGAGTGATGGTTCTGGAGTCAGAAAGGCCTTAGTTCAAAACCTAGCATAGACACTTAATAGTCATGTGACCCTGGACAAGTCATTTAACCTCTGCTTGCCTCAGTTTCCTCAACTATAAAGTGAAAATATAGATCATATCTCATTCCTTTTGGTTTCTATCATAGATGATCATTTTGATGTCCTGTCATAAATACCAGCCAAAGCTTCACATCGAAGAGGTGAAAGATGGAAAGCATGAGACCCCAGGTTCCTCCTCCTCCTATATCTTCACCTTCCTGGAAACAGAATTCATTGCCATGACTAAATATCAAAACAGTGAGGTAAGGGGCAAACTATTGGAACAGCAAGCCTAGGCTCTATCAGGAATGGTAGTTAGAGGAGAAAACTGGCAAACAATCTTTTTCTAAAGTACACACTGTGGGAGGCAGCTGAATAGCTCAGTGGATTGAGAGCCAGGCCTAGAGATGGGAGATCCTAGGTTCAAATTTGGCCTCAGATACTTCCTAACACTGTGACCCTGAGCAAGTCACTTGACCCCCCATTGCCTAGCCCTTACAGTTCTTCTGCCTTAGAACCAATCCACAATATTGATTCCAAGATGGAAGGTAAGGGTTTTTTTAAAAATAAAATAAAATGAAAATAAAGTACACACTGTGTGCTAGGGATACTCAACTTGAAACAGCTCCTGCCCCTTCAGAAATCTATATTCTTGGGCAGCTAGGTGGCTCAGTAGATAAAGTGCCAGACCCGGAGACAGGTGGTCCTGGGCTCAAATCCAACCTCAGGTACTTCCTAGCTGCATGACTCTGGGCAAGTCACTTAACCATAGTTGCCTAGCCCTTAATGTTCTTCTGCCTTAGAACTGATACTTAGTAACATTGATTCTAATGCAAAAGGCAAGGTTTTGTTGTTGTTGTTTTTTAAGTTTATATTCTAACTAGGAAAGCAACAAATATGAGGGAAGGGATTTTGAACAGGGAATGCTTTGTTCTAAATTAAGGGTTCTTACCCATTGTGAATCTTAAATTTTCTCAAACTCCACCTTGGAACATTATCTTAAGGTTATGGTTAAGGTTATTCCCCGTTTAAACAATGGAGGTACTTGGTCAGGAATGTATTGGGAACTCTAACATTACTCCACCCATACTTAAGCATACTTTAGGGAAAGATAAAGTTGTAAACTCCTTACTGAACAATGTACTTGTTCAGTACTTAACCCATACTTGTAGTGAGGCAAAGAAAAAGTACTTAACCCATACTTATAGTGAGGCAAAAGTCCTTAAGCTAGCTCTATTTTTAGATCTAATACAAAAGGGTGCTAAGTACCTATGAAGGTCAAATTAATCACTAAAAGGTCAGGCAACTTGCAAGGGGCAAGCTTAGCAAAGAGGTGTGAAGTACTCAGAAGATATAATCTACCCAGAGAAGGTGAGAACTAAAAACTAAGAATGGGCTATCCTAGGGAAAGCGTCTACTGTGATTGGTAGATGTGAAAATTTAGGGGAGGTGACACAAGAGAAATTTCTCTTTAAAAGGAGCTGTCTGGACCAGATCGAGGGAGTTCGATTTAGTTCAGCTTTGGAAGCTGAATTGGAGGTCAGGAGTCAGAGGAGGCTGCTGGGTCTCTGAACACTAGAGTTTTGCTTGGAAAGATCTTGTGGTGAGTGATTAAAGACTGACTTAGTTTCTCTCTTAAAGAGAAAGGCCTAGCCTTTTCATATTATTTCCTCTTACTCTGTCTCTCTCCCTTTCTTCAATTCCTTTATTCGTATTAATTAAAATCTCCATAAAAACCCTGCTGACTTGGGTTTTTCATATTTGGGAATTTTTCCCATGGCAACCACTTGTTTTTAATATAAAATCAAGACACTAAAAATTATTTTTACAGTTTTTGGCAACTCAAAGTCTTGAATCCACATTTTCGCAGTCACACCATTGATGTCATAGATACTTTAGGAAGAATGGCAAAGGCTATAGACTCCACTACAAAATGCTTGTTTTTTAAAATCAATAATTGAAGGGAAGGCACAATTTCTGTTAGAGATCAATGAAAATAAAATTGGATTTTTGTTCCCATCCAAGTCTGCAGATCCTCTGAAATCCAGGTTAAACTTCTGGTTTGGGCAGTCACAGGGAAAAGGCATTGATGGGGAGGAGGGGCATACAGTGTCAGAGACAAAGACAAGGCATCCCAGATGGGACATCTGATGGATGTCTTAGAATTGTTAAAGTATTCTTCTTCTCTTGTTTTACAGATGAATAGCATGAGGTAGCTTCCGCAAGGTCACCTAGTTCATCAGAGCAAAGACTAAATAAAGTTAGTTAGGTCTTTGGCTTTCTCTGGTTTCCAAAGAAGAGAAGCCCCCTGCTCACTAGCTTCTATTTCCTTTCTCTCTAGATCCTTCAACTAAAAATTCAGTACAATTCCTTTGCCAACAGATTTAGACAAAGGATATATCCAGGAGAAAACTAAGTACTTGTGGATCTCAGCTCCTTTTTTTGTCTCTATCTCTCTCCAAATGTTCTAGGTGATACCCATTCAGCCTACTCACTCCTATCCTCTACCTTCTCCCAGAATTCTTTGTATTAATACTATGAGTAGACAGGGAGGAAAATTAGTTAAATAAGAAGCAGACTTGGAACTTTGGCACTGGTTGTAGGAGAGGTATTATAGAAGATTATATTGTCTTTAATTACATCCTTTCCCCACCATCTTTCCCTTCAAGGTGCCTTCCATCTTGTAGAATCCAGGGCTACTACTAAGACTTTCCTGAAAGTAGTTCTGGTGGATACTTATTAGAGCTACAAAAGAGTGCTTACCAAGCCAAAGATTCTGATTCCCTAGATCTTTGTTCAGGCCCATTGAACCACCCTTAGACTGCACTCCGAGCAGCAGCACCTTCCTTCCCTTGATCATGAACAATATGAATTTGAACTTCTGTCTACCTTTGATGCCTTCCCAACCATAGATAGAATACTGTAGCCCTTCTATGGGATTGGCCAACTTCTTTCCTATATGATTCCAAGGTAAATGGGGGAAGGCTGTCTCCAATCTGTACCCTGCCTCTGAGGAAGAGAAGAGCACTGAAGAAGAAATCTGGACATATAATCCCAAATTAGATAGACATGATTCATGTCTGGGTGAAGGATATGTCTCCCAATGATTCAAGCAAGGATGAAATGTCTTTATTGTGGAAAGGAAGAGAGCGATGTGCCAAAAAGGGACTCATTGGGACAGTCTGGATGGATCAGCCATCAAGTCTTGAAAAATCCAATCAACTCCACTCATACAGTTCTTCTTCCCTCCTTGTCCTTCCCTATCCTTTATTTCCACTTCTCAAATCTCATCTTTCATAGCCAATTCTTCTCTTCCTGTCTCTTTTCTCTGCCTGGACCTGTCCATATTTTCCTCTTATCTCAATGACACAGAATCCAGTTGTCCAATCCCATAGAAACCAAAGACAACTCCTCCTCCCTTTTTATCCCTTGCTGGACTTCTCCAATATGGACAACCCAAGTTTATGGAGTGTCTGGAATACAGGTTAAAAACATCTGGTCTAGGGGCTCCAAGATGGCTCAGTGGATAGAGAACTAGCCCTGGAAAAGGGTTCAAATCTGGCTTCAGACACTTTCTAGTGTCTGCCCTTGGGCAAGTCACTTATAGCTCTTCCTGCTCTTCTACCTTAGAAACTTAGTATCAATTCTAAGACAAGGTAAGGATGGGGGGAATGTGCTCTAGGCTATCATAGGGACAAAGTGGGTCAGAGAAATGACAAGATATTCCATTTGTATAAGCCTTTAGAATGATCCAAGTATTCTCTTTGTCCCATTTTACAGAAAAGAAACTGAGGTGACTACCTCAATGTATCAGAGCAAAAACAAAGGCCAATTCTTTGATCTTCCTAGAGGGTAGCCATAGGCTTCCAAAAAGAATACCTTGAACTCACTGGTTCCTATTTCCTTTTGCTCTGAGGCTAAGCAGCTAAAGTCACTGCAATCTCTGCCAACGATTTTAAAGAAAGCTTGAATAAGCTTATGGGGTTCAGCTCATTTTTATTTGTTTGTTTCCCCCTTCTTTGTCCTCCAGGCTCCAAGTGTTCTGAGTAGTGCCTACTCAGCCCTGTCCAGTTCCCTCACCTCCTTTCTTCCATGTCTGTGCCAAGGCTGTGGGTAAAGAGTTAACTGATTAGATAAGAAGCAGGACTGGAATTCTGATGTTGGGGGTAAGGGGATTGGGATTCTGGAAGATCCTATTATTTTTAATTACATGGTATTTTGGTTTTTTTTCCAAGGTGACTTCCATCTGTAAAATCCAGCATCACATTGATATCTCCCCAGAAAGAGTTTCCACTAACAAAGCCCTTGGGCTAGGTCAGGTGCTTGCCAGGCTAGGGAAGAAATATTTATGACTCTTTGCCTCTAGATCTGGGATCCTCAGGTTCCTTTGGAGTATACCTGTGACACCCACTCACAGTAGCAGCAGCACCCTTCCCTTAGGCATGAATGATATGAAGCTAGAATTTCTATACTCTACCTGCCATGCCTAACCATTCCAGACAAAATGTTGTGGTTCCTCCTAAGAACTGGCTTACTTTCCTTTTGTGTAATTCTAGGCCTACAGTGAAGGCTGACTCTAATCTGTACCCCCAATGCCCATTGACTCATTCCTACGGCCTAGAAGAGAAGAGGTCTAAAGAACTCTGAATATCTTCAAATTAGATTCTAATTATTCAGGAATGATCGAGACTTAAAGGAGATGTCTCTCAAAATGATTCAATGGCATTATGAATTAACCCTGCTAAATTTTTTGAAGGGAGGAGAGCTGGAAAAAGTAGACTCTTATTTGTTAGGACACAGCTCATTTTATGCTTAAGTTTTTTACAAATGCCTCTCTTTTTAAAAAATGTGGTCAGCTGACCTCCCAGGTGTCCTTAGAGTGGGCCTGCTAGGTGCCTTCCTTCAGAGGGGACATCCTGGAATAGAAAGAAATGAAAGTGACAGTGGAAGGAGGTCTTATATTTTGTCTAGATATTAGGAGAGGGGAGTCTATTTTTTTAAAAACCCTTACCTTCCGTCTTGGAGTCAATACTGTGTATTGGCTCCAAGGCAGAAGAGTGGTAAGGGCTAGGCAATGGGGGTCAAGTGACTTGCCCAGGGTCACACAGCTAAGAAATGGCTGATGTCAGATTTGAACCCAGGACTTTTAGACCTGGCTCTCAATCCACTGAACCACCTAGCTGCCCCCGGGGAGTCTATTTTTTAAAAGCTATTTATTGTCCATGATATAAGACGCCAATATCTTTGGTTTATTTACTTTTAGAAATAAACTTGGAAAAGGCTGCCTGTCTCAATGCGAAGGGGACAAAAGTGAGGAGGGTACAGGAGATGGCAAAAGAATTTGAGCCTTCCTAGGGCCCCATGGAGAAAATGATGGACTCCCTTTGGGATTACAATACATGAGTGCAGAGATCAGCTCTCTGGCTTCCTGAGCCGTCTCCCCTTCCTGCTAAGCTGTCTCATTTTTGAAAGGGCAGAGGGACCTGAGTACACCACATGTTCCCTTCCCTGTCTTTCCTGTGTAGTGCTCATGCTTGGATAAATTGGAACCAAGGCTGACATAAAGCAGAGCTATGATTTTGGTCTGGGCCCCTGTTATAAACCTGTTGAGGACATTGGCTCTAAAACTAGAGGAGATATTTACAGATCCTGTGGTTATAGACTCATAATAATAACATAGAGCTCTGAAGTCCTGGGAGAAGGTATTATTATCCTCACTTTACAGATCAAGAAAATAAGTTTTGGATTTGTTCAATGATTTCCCTATGGTCACATAGTCTGTGTCTGAGTAAGATACTAAAAACCAATAGATTGAGCTAGAGGATACCTTAGAAACCACCTACTAATCCTCACTGGAATACTGAGGAAACTGCCCAAGAGAGAGAAATGATTTGTCCAAGGGTCACTGGTGGTAGGCAGCAGACTAGGAAGGTAGGTTCAAAATCTTTGCTCTTTTCCCTTCACTACATTCCCTCTGGTGGGGAGAGTCACACTCAGAGAGGAAGTGACAAGCAGCTAGTGACAGCTGGGATATAAACCAAGGTTCTCTATATGTCCCATTCTGCCTCATGTAGAGATGACTCCTCACCTATCAAGGGTCCCTAGTTCAGCAGCACCGTCCAGCAACCAAGAATGGATATGAGATTGAACTAACTCCAACGGTCATAAACTTTAAATATATAGCTGCAAAGGAGGCAGAAGACAGTGGAAGTCTGGGGTTAATTTTATTGGAGCTTAGAAAGTCATAGAGATTCTCCTTAAACAGAGAAGGTATGAAGTGGAAGAGAGACCTGGAAGTGCAGGGTCCAGCCTTGAGGTAACTTCCCTCTGCCTAATCATATCCTCTCAAAAACATACATGTAGGGGCAGCTAGGTGGCTTTGTTGACTGAGAGCCAGTCCTAGGGATGAGAAGTCTTGGGTTCCAACTGGCTTCAGACATTTCCTAGCTGTGTGATCCTGGGCAAGTCACTTAATCCCCATTGCCTAGTCCTTACTATTCTTCTATCTTGGAACCAATTCACAATATTGATTCAAAAATGGTAGGCAAAGGTTTAAAATTTTAGTGGATAGAGAACAAGGTCTTGAGGAAGGGGGTCCTGGGTTCAAATTTGACCTCATGTACTTTTTAGTTGTGTGACCCTAGGCAAGTCATTTAACCCCACTTTGCCTAACTTCTACCACTCTCCTGTCTTGGAATCTATACATTTTTAAGACAGAATGTAAGGGTTTCAAAAAATATACACATCTGAAAAACAACTCATAGAGAAAATGCCTGCTTCTGTTGCATTTGGCCCATTACAATTCATGGGAACTGAAGCTCTAGTACTTGTGGAGTGGCAAGGAAGTGAAGATGATAGGAAAGGGAAGAGAAAGTTTATTGAGTAGACTCTGCTCTTCCAACAGGAACTTGCAAGCATATGAGCAAGGCAGGGAAAGAGGAAAGGACTAAAGAAAAAAAGAAAGGGAGGAAGAAAGAAAAAAGATGAAAAGGAGAAAGAGTAAGAAAAGGGGGGAGAGAGACAGAGACAGAGTGAATGTGAATATTGGAGACAGAGAAAGGAAACAGAGATGGAGTCAGAGGCACAGAAACAGAGACGAAGACAGATAGACAGGGAGAGAGACAGAAAGAAAACATAAGCCTGGGAGACAGACAAAGAGGGGTGGGGATGGGGAGGAAGGAAGAAAGGAAATAAATTCGCAGAAGAGGGAATTTACTGATGGGCTTTCTGTGTGGGATTGGAAGTCGAAAGAGGCAGGTTTAAAATTGGGCCAGGGGCTGCCAAAAAAGAAGTCGATTCAGAAAACTATCTGCCATTGCCAGCACCCGGGTAGAAGAACCCCAAAGCTCAGCCGCCGGTCCTTTGGGATTCATCCTTCTCCTCCGAGAAGTCAGAAAGACTATGCCATTTTCAGCCAGTCGGAGGAGGAGTAGCGAGAGAGACAGTCTTCCCCCCTGCACTTCATTCCCCACTAACCCAGGGCAGGCAACTAACTGTCCGTCGTACAGTCATTTAAGGCTACAGCTGCTGGGAGGCAAATGCTCTGACAATCAGAGGGGAAGCGGGAAGCTTCCAGGGCTTCCCACTCTCTCTGTTGCCCACTCCTTACCAGTCGGAGAGTCCAGAAGACTCGCTCTGAAGCCAGTTGATGTACTGCAGAATGAGTGCAGTGCAAGGCCGCTACCTCCACTAGCTGGAGCAGGAGTCCCAGTTGGACGCCGGAAGAGCTGACAAAGACTGCAGAGGCACCTACGACTGGGCACAGGACGTCACCTACCCCGGATTCTCGATGGTGCTCGTGGGCACCCAGTCAGTCACGAGCCGGGGGCCGCTTCCAGACCGCCAGTGCCTATCCTGGCATCATGGACATGGTGGTTGGAATCCATCACCAGGACTACCAGCTCTTTCCTAGTTCCGAATCGAATCTGTTCTACGGATCCAGGAACACCAAATGCTTTCTCTTGAAAACAGATCACGTTCTCCGGAAAATCATTCCTTTGACTCAGGTTTTGGGGACAGCAGAACGAAATGATCCCCACCTAGTAAGGCGGGTAAGTGGATGGCTGTGGGGTGAGACGTCTTAATCTTCCGGGAGCTCGGGACCGAATCTCCCTTTCTTAAGCGTTGCCCAAGTTAGCTTCTCTTTTTAGTGTCCGTTGTTTAAAAGAGGCTCCTCAAGTTCCAGATACTCCCTTTAAGATCTTCTTCTCTACTGTCCTGTCCTCTCTTCTACTCTCTTTTCTCCTCTCCTCATGCATCATATTCCCCCACCCCACCCCTCTTTCTCTTTTTAATGACAAATGGAAGTGAGTAGACACTAACCTGATACTGGAAATTGCATTTACAGCAGACAATGCTTCTTCCAATTAAGGGTCCCAATTGTGGGGAAAGAAAAAGAAAAAAAACAAAACAGCCTTGCAACTTACTCGTGATTGTTTAGTAAAAAATGTTTAGCACAAGTTTTTTCCAGTGGCTATTTGCTTTGAGAAAATGGAATTCAGGAGTGGTCTAAGATGTCTAAGAAACTCTCCATTGTTTATTGGAGATTTTGAATCTTTCATTGTATGATCTTTATTGAGACCTTAAAAAAAAAAAAAACCAACCCTTACTTTCCATCTTAGAATTACTATCAGAGCCAAGGCTGAAAAGCAGTAAGAGCTAGGCAATTGGGCTTGTGACTTGCTCAGAGTCACAGAGCTAGGAAGAGTCTGAGGTCAGATTTTAACCCAGGACCTCCCCATTTTAGACCTGGCTCTCTACCCAGCTGCCCCTAGTAAACTTTGATCATCTTCATCAAAGTCAGAGCACAGGATTGACATTTCTTACCTCATCATCCAAGGTAGGAGATAGGGAAGACAGCAGATCTGACACTAAGCAGACAAGTTACTTTCTCTCTATACGTTATTGTTCATCTGCAACAAGAAGACTTCTAAAATCTCTTCCAGTGCTAAGATTCTGTAGGCCTTGAAGGAGTTTAGGTTTCTCTCGGATGGAAGTGTTTAATGAATTGACTAGAAAGCATCCTTTTGTTTTTTGTAAGTTTTTATAAAACTATTGAATTATTATTTTTATTTTTTCCAGATTACAAATTGATACAATTTATTTTTATTTTTACTTATTTTCGGTGTAGATTTTTAATTTAATTAATTAATTTAGAATATTTTTCCATGGTTACATGATTCATGTTCTTTTCCTCCTCTTCTCCCTTCCCCCTCCTGGAGCCAACCAGCAATTCCACTGGGTTTTACATGTGATACAATTTTTAATAGTCATTTTCCAACCTGTTTGCAATCTATGTTATTTCCCTCCTTCCCACCCCTGCCCCCTCTTGAGGAAGACAAGTAATATGCTATAGTTTATACAAAGTGTATCATAAAACACTTATTTCCATGTTTATCCTGTCATGAAACAAGACACTTATTGTTTACACTAGAGAAAAATTTATGGAGGAAGTAAAATGAAGAATGTCATGCTTCAATCTGCACTTGAACTGTTCCTTCTGTGGCAGTAGATATCCTTTTTCATTATGAGTCCCTGGATGCTGTCCTAGATCCTTATCTTGTTGATGATAGTTAAGTCAATCACTACTGATCATTATGCATTATTGTTGTTACTGTGTACAACATTCTCCTGGTTCTTCTCACTTTGCATCTTTCCAGGTTTGTTTTTTTAAGATCGCCTTGTTTGTCATTTCTAATGGCAAATAGTATTCCACTGCAATCATATACCATGACATGTTCAGCTGTTCTCCAATCCTTTTTAGTTCCAGTTCTTTGCCACCACAAAAATAATTGCTATAAATATTTTGATGCAAGTTGGTCTTTTTCCTCTATCTTTAACCTACAGACCACAGTAGTGGTATTGCTAGGTCGAAGGCTTTTTGCAGTTCCATCAATAGTTTATTAGTGTCCCAACTTTTCCATATCCCCTCCAATATTTATAATTTTCCTTTTCAGTCCTTTTAGCCAGTCTGATAGGTGTGAAGTGGTACCTCAAAGTTATTTAATTTTCATTTTTCTAATTAATAGTGATTTAGGCATTTTAACATATGATTAGTTTTAATTTCTTTATTTGAGAATTGCCTATTCATTTCCTTTGACCATCTGTCAATTGAAGAATGCTTTGTATTCTTAGAAATTTGATTAAATTCTCTGTGTATTTGAGAAATGAAGCCTTTATCAGAAATACTTGCTATATTTTTTCCTAGTTTGTTGTTTGCCTTTTAACCATGGCTGCATCAAAATCTTGGCTGTATTGATTTTGTTTGTGCAAAAACTTCTTAATATAATGTAGTCAAAGTTATCTATTTTATACCTTGTAATGTTCTCTATGTTTTGTTTTGACATAAATTATTTCCTTGTCCATAGTTCTAACAGGTAAACTATTTTGTGCTCCCCTAACTTGTTTATAATATCATTCTTTATTTCTAAATCCAGAGGTCTATCAAGTCTAATTTTCCTATGATTCTATTTAACTCTTTAATCTTTTTCTTGTTTTTTTTTGTTTAACTTATCCATGACTAATATGACTAATATAGTTTTGTTGTCATTTTCAAGGATGGAAGGTAAGAGTTTAAAAAAATCAATTTTTTCCCTTTTAGCGCTATACTGTACTCATTTTTTTTTCCTGGGTAAGTTATTCTTGATTGTAAGCCTATATCCTTTGCCTTTTGGAATATCTTGTTCCAAGTTCTCCACTTATTTAAACTCCTGGCTTTAAAATCATATATATGACCCTGATGGTGGCTCTTTGGTGCATAAATTCTTTCTTTATGGCTGCTTATAGCACTTTGTCTTTAACCTAAAAGATCTGGATTTGTCTATAATGCTCCCAGGAGTTTTTATTTGGGGGGTTTCTTTCAGGAGGTAACCATCGGGTTCTTCCTATTTCCACTTTGTCCTCTGATTATAAGAGATCTAGACAGTTTTCTTTTAAAATTTATTTAATGTGTGTTTTGTTTTTATAAAATCGCTCACAAAATGAACAGTATCGAAATATATTTTGCATGATAATATATGTATAAATCAGACTGAATCACCTACCAGCACCAGGACAGGGAAGGGAAGGGAGGGAGGGGGGATAAGTTTGATCATATAATTTAGGAAAATTTGTGTGGACCATTGTTATTACATGTAATTGGTAAATATATGTATAATATTACAAATAAAATGCATTAAATCTGATGGTTTTTTTATTCATATCTTTTAGGTAGTCTAATGATTCTCATACTACTTCTACTCAATCTGTTTTCCGAACCAGTTTATTTTTATTATGAGGTACCTCCTAAATATCTCCTTTTTTTTTCAGTCTTTGGATTTTGTTTTATTATTTTTGTTGTCTTGTGGAATCATTAGCTTCTATTTGATCCATTCTAATATTCAGGGAGTTTGTTGATTGAATAAGATTTTGAAGGTCTTATGCTGAGCTGAGCTATTAATTCCTTTTCCATTCTTCTTTCTTTTCTCATTCCCACCCCCCAGCAGCCTTATTTCATGTATGAAAACATTAACTTTTTAAAAACTCTGGCTTAATCTTTTCTAGGAAGTCTATACCCAAGTTTTGTTTAGTTTCGTTGATTTTTGTTTGTTTTTGTTTGATTGGTTGGGTTTTTTAAGGGCTTTGCTTACATATGTTTTGGAATCATTCTCTTTTGGGTTTATGCCTTAGCTGTCCCTGTCACCACAACAGGTTTTTATGATGGGTTTCTTTTGTTTGTTTCTTTGCTCATTTTTCCAGTTTACTTTCTGAATTTATGATAGGGTAGGGCTCTATATACATATAGCGGGAAGGTCTAGGCTGGTCCTCTTGCTGCTTGATTGGTGTATTGAATGTTGTATTATTCCAGGTTCTCCAGGACATTCCAGGAGGATGACTTGCAAGCTTTCTGTTCTCTTAAAGTGATCTGATTCAGGACAAAGTCTAATCACTGCCTCCCTAGTCTTAACTCTCAAATTTCCTGACCTGGGTTGGATAGGAGTAACTGTAGACTGCTGCTAGACTTTGTCTCTATCAGCCAGCTAAGAACCTCTTCTGGTTCAGAGTGACAGAACAGTAAGATTCTCTGTGGTCTTGAATTCATTTCCAGGTTATTCCTATATAGACTTCAGATTGGATTAGAAGTCATAAATAAGACCCAGCTCTACTCCTAGGGTCCTAGTCATACTCTGGGTACTTGCTTCTTAATTTCCTCCTTTCTCAGCACACAGACTAGGTAGGGTCCATGATTGTTCCTTTCCCTGGAATGATGCCCCTAGAAATCAGTCCCTTTCTTAATCCACCATAAATCTGTGACCTAGAACTGAGAAGTAGGCAAAAAAGTTTCTATTTACACATGCTCCCTTTCCCTGAACACATGAGATTGCTATGTCCTGGTAGAATCTTGGACCTCTTCTTCCCATTCACAGCCTCTCTTTCCCTCCACTTGGACTGTTCTTGGCCAAACCCCCCATCACTAGTGCCCACAGATCTCTCTGTTTTTCTATGCCAACGTGGTCTTGAAAATGATGCATTGTAATTTTTTTTTTATTTCCCAATTAGGATTAGGTCTGGAACATTTTTTAGGCTTATTTGGAAAAGTTTAAGGGAAGGGGCAGGAGTCTCTCTAGTGTTTCCTACTGCTTTTCCATCATGACTCTACCTTTTAATGGTATGACCTATAAGATGTCTTTTCCCCTTCCTCTCTCCTCATGGTGCCTTACAGCTATGGAATTCAGTGTCAATAACTTCTCTGAACCAGCTCCTGTTGACTAAATTTATCCCTTAGAACTAAAAGAGAGCATTGACCAAGACAAAGACAAGGTGTTTTGGACTTCCTGGCATTTTATCTAGGTCCCTAACCCACCCTTGTAAGATGCTTATAACTCACAACAGCAGCACCATCCTGCCCTTTGACCTTGATGACACGAACTCTGGACTTCTGCCCTCCATTTCTATAGCTGCCATACCTTATGACTTCAGACCGGATGCTCTGGTCCCACTATGGAAGTGACTTCCTTTTCATGGAACTCTATGGGCAATAGTAAGGACTGTCTCCAATCCTATCACTGAAGCCAGGAAGAGAAAGGCTTCACAAAGAACTCTGACTTATGCCTTCACTGGGTGAAGGAAATCCTAAGATATATTTATTTCTTGAAGATTCAGGTATGGATACAAGGTGTTCAGTATGGAAAACCAGGGAACAAGAGAACAAGTAGGGATTTACTGGGTCATCTTAATTGATGAACTGTAGAAATTATTTTCTCTTGGTTCTCAGGTTGAGGTGCCATCTCTTGGGTTCCAAGTTAACCCAATCAATCCCTTTCTCTGAGGCACACAGTCTCTCATCCCATCTTCTCCTTCTTTCTACTCCTTCTCCTACCCACCTCCTAGCATCTTTCCCAACCCACTCCTCCATTCCCATCTTTTTCTTATTACAACTCCCAGGTCTTCTTTGCCTGGATCTGTCCATATATTCTTGCTCTAGTTCTAAATTAGTCTGTTCCAGTCTCATAGAAACCAGAGACATCTGCTTCTACCCCCAGTTCACATAATAAACCTCTTCAATAGTGCAAATCCTAGTTCATGGAGTCCCAGAAACCCTAGTTTAGATATAGACACTTCTTAGTGTCTTAGTCACTTCTCTTCCTCCTTATATCTGCTCTCCCAGAAGTCAATAAAAGAAATGGTGTCTGCATCCTTCATACTTCTCCCTGACCACAATCACCTTTTCCTGGTGTTGCTTCCAAGGTTGAACTTTGCTTATTGGATGCCTGTGTGTGGATGCTGAGGGGAGATGAGCCCTAGGCAGATGGCAAGATGGGTAGACCCTAGGAGAAGACTTGGAATAGTTAAAATATTCTCCCGCCCTCACTTTTCAGATGAAGTAACTAAAGTAGCTTCCCTAAGGTCACCCAGTGTATCAGAGCAAAAAATGAAGTTGGGTTTTTCCAGAGGAAAATTCTAGATTTCCAAAGAGAAGACTGCCCTGATCCTACTGGCTACTTTTTCTCTGGATCACACAAGTCAAAATCTACTACAATTTCTTTGTCAAAGGCTATAGAGAAAACTTTCATTCTGGAGAAGGCTTGGATGCATAAGTACTGGTGGGACTCAGCTCCTGTTTTGTGTCTCTATTTCTTTATCCACCAGACTCCAAGTGTTTTGGATGGTACCATTCAGTCTTACCAAGTCTTCTCCTCTACAGTCTCCCAGGACTTCATGTGGTAAGGTTGTGGATAGAGAGAAAATAAATTGCATAGATAAGGAGCAGGCTTGGAGCTCTGAAGCCAGGGAATTAGTAGAGATTAGATTCTAGGGCAGTGATGGTAAATCAAAGATGGCACACAAGAACACTTTATGTGGGCATGAATGCATGCTGCTACAGCCCCCTCCCCCAGAAAGACAGAGGGACTGGGGCAGAGCTTCTCCCTTCCCCCTCTCCACTGTACCTGATGACAGTTTTTCACATCCCCTACTCCTCTGCCCAGCAGCCCAAAGAGAGCACACAGGGGTAAGGTGGGCAGCTCACAGGCAGCAGAGATGGAGGGGTGTTGAGTGCTTGGGTCATTCCTCTCCCTCTCTCTACACTGGCAAAAGACATTCCTCACTTCACCTGCCCCTCTGCCCAGCAGCCCAATGGGAGTGCTTTTTCACTCCTTTGTGTGGGGTAAAGGGGGAGCAAGCTGGCATGTTGGGGGGGGATGGCATATAGTCTCTAAAAGGTTCACCATCACTGTTCTAGGGACAACAAGCTGTCTCAGTGGATAGAAAGCCAGGCCTGGAGACAGGAGGTCCTGGTTCAAATCTGATCCCAGACAGACACTTCCTAGCTATGTGACCCTGGGCAAGTTAACCCTAATTGCCTACCCCTTATTGCTCTTCTGCCCTGGAACTGATACTCGGTGTTGATTTCAAAACAGAAGGTAAGAGTTTAAAAAAAATTCTATGAGACTGTATGAATTTTAATTTCATTCCCCCCCCCTTCTTCTCTCCTCAGGGTAACTTACAGATATAGAATCCAATGCCTATACCTCCCCATAACCAGCATCTGATAACTAGAACTACCCACTAAGAAAAGAGGGTAACTGAGAAGACAAGGATAAATTCTGGACTCCTTGGTATTTTATCCAGATTCCCTGGCCACCTTTGGCAGATATCTATGACTCAACTCACAGCAGCACCATTCTGCCCTTTAACCTGAATGGCATAAACCTTGGCCTTCTGCCCTCCACTTCTCCACCTGCCATGTCTTGTGACCCCAGACAGGATGCATTGGTTCCACTATGGAAGTGACCCACTTCCCTCTCATGGAACTCCAAGGGCAACAGTTTAGACTATTTCCAATCTGAGCCCCCAAAACCTATGGACCCTGCCACTGAAACCCAGTAGGAGGAAAGACTTCTAAGAAAGCTCTAGACCTACACCTCTAAGTCTGATTCTGATGTCTCAACTGTTTGAAGGAGATATCCTAAGCTAGCAGGCATGACTCCTCTCCTGCCCAGGCTCCCTCTGGGAATTCCTCTTATAAGGGGAAGTCACTTGGAGCCTTAGTATATTTTTTAAATTGAGAAAAGGAATACTTACTTTGACTGTCAGTGGAGGGAATGAGGGATGTGTAGTGCTGACCCATGAGAGTAGATGGGCACATTCAAATTAACTCTGCCTGGCCTTAATACTATCTCTGCAAAGCAGAAGACCCACCTGGGGAGAAGACTCAGGACAAGACCTCCAAGAGTATCTTTTTTCTTGTTCCTCATGCTCCCCTAGAGCATGCTTCTCTAGAAGTCAATAAAAGGAATGGTGTCTGTGCACTTCATAATCCTCCCTGACCACAGTATGGCTGTCATGTAGGTGCTGAGGGGAATTGGAAGGGAAGGGTAAACCCTCACCTATTTCTCAGGTCACTTCATTCATTTTTTTCTAGGCAGAGCAAGGGAAACATCCTGGGTTTCTTTGATAGCATCTGGGTGCCTTCCTGCCTAGGGGAATGGGAATTCTGGAATAATTGAGTAGAGTGAAGTGTTATTTCACCTCTAGTTTTAGAAAAATATATCTTCTTTTTTTAAAGAGGTCATTTATTGTTCCTGATATAAAATACCATTATCTTTGGTTTATTGTTTCTTTTAACAAACTTGGGAAAGGCTACCTATCTTAGTATAAAGGGAATTGAGGATGAGATGAGTACAGGGGACTGATTATAGAATTTGAACTCTCCTAGGGTCCCACAGGGAAAGCCAAGCCCAAAGAAAAGGTATGATTTCCCTTGGGATGTGTGATACATAAGAGAAGGGATCAGGTCTCTGATTTCCCAATTCCCAGGCTCTCTTTCTCTCTTGTTCTTGGTGGAACCTTCTATGCTGTCTCACCTCTGCTAGGGCACAGAGAACTAGGCCAGTTATGTCCTCTCTTCCTTGACTCCCCCATTTGGCACTGCTACTTGAATAACTGGGAGCCAAGGATACTATAAAGCAGAGTTGTGATTTCTTTCTGGGAAGCAACATGAGTTCTGGAAGAAAGGATGTCCTTGAGTTTTTCTCCCATCCTGCCTATGGCCCTGAAGTCCAGGAGGTAATAGACCCATGGTGTAGTATACCTGTCCAGCTCATGGGTTCTAAAACTGGAGAGGATCTTTAGAGATCCTATAATACTACTCTCATCATAATAGCTGATATTTGTAGAGGTGTCTGAGGTGGACAAAGATAGGTGACAAAAGAAATAAAGTTCTGTGCCTGGAGTGGAAGATCTGAATTCAAATCCGACCTCAGACCCTAAGACACAGAATCACGTAACCTCTGTCACTTAATCTTCACTTAATCAGTCACTTAACCTCTGTCTGCTTATGGTTTCTCAACTGTGATATGGGAGAAAAACACTCATACCTCCCAAGGTGATTGTTAGAATCTAATTACATAATTGTAAATTTTTAGCACATCACCTGACACATAGCAGGCACTTAATCAATGTTCATTTTTTTCTACAACTTTTGGAGACATCCTTCAAGGGATATTATTATTCCCATTTTACAGATCTAGAACTGAGCTTTGGAATGATTAAATTATTTACCTACATAAGGCAAGATTCTCAGAAACAGATATCACACATGAGATGGAAAAGTACCTTAAAAGATCTAGTTCTCACTGAATAGATGCAGAAAAGAACCTAGAGAGGAAAAATTATTTACCCAAAGTCATAGTGGAGGGAAAGAAGCAGAAAAGATTTCAGCCTAGGTCCAAATTCAGTGGGGTTTTTTCCCCTTTGCCATACTGTCTTGGTGCAAAAAAAGGTCAACCCCAGAGAGGGAGAAGTGATTTGCCCAAGTTCCTAGGGTCAACAGCAGATCTGAGATTTGAACCAAGGTCCTCTGTGTATCCCATTATGTGCCAAGTGAGTCTCCCCATTTATTGAGAGTTCCGCTATATAAGGTGCAGTATCCAGAAATCAAGAATGGGCATGAAATTGGATTCTACATCCAAATACTATGCATGGGATTTAATTATGGATATAGAGAAAGACTGAAAAAAGACAACAGAGATCTGGGACTGCCTTTATTGGAGCTCAGAAAGTCATGGTAATTCACCTTAAAACAAAGAGGGCCTGAAAAGAAATAGTTACCATGGAGGAGGGACCCAGGATCCCAGTAGTCATTCAAGAGGAAGCCTGCCTGCCTGCAAGCAGCTTCTCTACTCCTTTCTCAACCACATCCTCTCTCTCTCTCTCTCTCTCTCTCTCTCTCTCTCTCTCTCTCTCTCTCTCACTCACTCACTCACACACACACACACACACAAACACCCATATCCCAGCCCCACCTCTGACTCTCAAGTGCTGCTAAGCTTCAGTTCTCCTATAATTCCTTGTATCTAATGCACACATCCCATTGATCCCATAGCTAACACATGATTGTCGGTGGTGGAGTCAAGGGACAGCAAAAGCAAATCTAAGGGAGAAGCTAGTGTGATGGTTGAGGACAATGGATGGGAAGTGGAAATGGTAGAGGGATGCTGGCAACAAAGGGAAGGGCAGCAATGCAGAGGCTGAGACCAAGGACTGACCCCATCTCTGCCAAATCTGGAAGGATTTGGTGGTGGGACAAAGGAGGTGGAGAGGGTCATGGGGGAGAAGGTCACAGTCACAGAGTCCCTCATGTCCAAGGCACTGGATGAAAAAATAGCAGGTGGAAAGTTTGAGGTCTCCCTCCCATAAGCCAGAGTGGGAAAGCAAGATGGTATGGGGTGGGGGGATAAAGACACATCTTGCATGCCTGTTGCTGGTGCAACAAGATTGGGGTAGGGGAGACACCACAGGCTTGTGACCCCCCCCCCTCAAAAAATCCCACATGATGGGATCCAGTTCCTCCGGACCTGCAGAGGAAATGAGCCACAGGCTGGCCCATTTGTCTCCAGGGAAAAGGAGATAAATGTTCTGCCCCATTCCATGCATCCATAGTGTTGCAAGGCAATAGGAGGGACAAGTGGTACATTGCCTTTGAGGAGTGCTAAAGGTCTCTGCATCCCCCTCCAGAGGCCAGGGTTACCAAAGCACAGCCCCATCCAGGTTCCCATAGCCAGGCTCAGCCCTAAGTCTCCAGTAGGTGTTATTGGTGACCCACCACTCCTTTCCATTGCCATCTGTCTGTCTCCTGCAGGGAGAGAAGGGGAGACATGGGGGACATTCAGTGAAGCAGTCATGAGGTCATACTTCTCACATCTTCCCTACCCATTCTACTGAGTAGCTCTCCCTGACTCCAACTACAAGTATCCCCTGGCCTAGGTGGCCTAAAGGATCTGGAATGGAATTAGGGGGGAGGATAAAGACAACAGGACATGAAGATGGAAGAGGCCCAGGAAAAATAGGGACTTCTTTGGTCACCTGAAGAATCGGGCCTGGTGGGTGATGTTATTCTCCTCCATCACTTTGCGGCGGTCTCGTTGGAGCTGTTCAATTCTCCGTTTTTGGGATTCAGCAGCTTGAATATTCCCCTCCTCTAGATACCTGAGTGAACAAAGCTCCATCAGTAACAACGCTCCAACCCAAGACTGAAGTGCCCTTCCTCCCACCTTCTTGGTCTACCCTCAGCAGAGGGTACCCTTGCAGAGAGATCCTAGCAGGTTCACTACCCAAGGGAAAGCTCCCTTGTCTGGGCAGGTATGGGGAAAGGTACATGAGGGATCCTGCCCCATTTGCCTTCTATATCACAGAAGGGAGCAGCAGGGGCCTGAAACCAGGACAGGGACATCAGACAGGCAGTACACTTGGTCAGCCAGACGCCTTAGAGCAGGGAAAGCAGACTGTCCAGGGATGCCTGACCTCTGGTCTGGCCGAAGCCGGGTATCAGTGGAAGGCAGAGAGCGCTTCAGCTCAGCTGTCAACTCATTCAACTCCAGGGCAAACTGTGTAAAGCCAAAGTTTCGCTCATGGTCTTGAGGCATCAGGTCTGGGAGTGAAAGGGGTTTGGGGAAGAAGTTGATTAGAGCTGGAAAAAGATTGGCCGTGGAGCAAAGACCTCAGCCTATATCTCTCCCCACTAGTCCCTCTGAACCTTCTCCAAACCCTACAATACCCTTCCAGCCCTTTGGTGGTGAGTACCATTGAACAATGCCACAGATAGAGAAAACTGGAGAAAAATCCATCCCAGGAAAATAGGCAAACTTTCTCCTTATCCAGACCAAGTGGCCCTGACCTGGGAGGGATGAAAAAAAGTGGGGTGCAGAGAACCCTGCCTCCCCCATCTCCACTCTGCATGGCTACTTCTCTTACTTGGTTTCCAGATGCACTGGCCACCAGGTGGGGGGCCCCGGTAGAGGCCCTCATGCCACTTGCCAAAGAGCCTGTGGATGACTCGCCCACTTCTGCTGAACACAGCGCCTTGCACCTCATGAACGCTGGAGCTCCAATACTTTGCCTGGGAGTGGGGGTATTGGGAAAGGGAAGGAAGAAGTAGACAGTCCAGTGAGTAGACTCAACAGGACCTTATAGAAGTGGAAGTATTCAAGCAAAGGCCTCCTACCTTACAGAAGGTGATCTTGCAATGGCAGGAGCTGTCCTGAGTGTTTCGGATGAGTACCTCCCCATAATGTTCAATCCAGCGCTGACCACTTAGGATGTTATGGATACAGGATGTTACTTTGTTCCACTCAAAGTGGTCCCCAAACCTGGTGGAAGCAGAGCATGCAGACAGCTGGGACGGGTTGATGGATAAGGTCCCAGCCAACAGTCAGCCTTCTAGTCCAGCTTCAAGCAATGGCCAAAGCTACTGACATAGAAATTTCCTTATGTCCAGGATTCATCAGTGTAGTCTCTCCTGTCAACCTCCATCCACTGACCCAGAATATAGACTTTTAACGTCTTAGCAAACAGTCCTCAACGGCAAATTCATATCCCTGTGGCCAATCTGCTGATTAGAACCTCTGACCCTCACTAGGCTAGTCCTTGGACAACAAATCTACAGATTCATTACAGACCTGGACTTGAAACCTTGCCAAAACCTATGTTCTGTTGGCTCATTTTCGGAGAGCCCAGAAGGAATAAAACACCAATACAGGAATTTCATATCCTTTCACATTATAGTTCACCTTTATTTAGCTATTTTCTACAAGGCCCTTTCCTTATAACATCCCTGGGAGGTAGATATTGAAAGTAATATGAAGCCATTTTACAGATGAGGAAAATGGAAGCCAGAAATTTTAAGAAACTGGCCTAAGGAAAAGAATCTAGTAAGCTGGATATTTGAAACCCAGAATTTCTGACAACTAGGTCTAAAACATTAAAAAAAAAAAACTTTCTTCTTCTTACCTTCTTCTTAGAATCAATACTGAATGTCAGTTCTAAGGCAGAGGAGTGAAAAGAGCTAGACATTTGGGGTTAAATGACTTGTCTAGAGTCACACATCTAGGATGTGTGAGACCATATTTGAACCCAGGACCTCCCATCTCTAGGCCTGGCATTCAATCTATTTAGCCACCTAGCTGCCCCCAGGTCTAGAACTTTTGCCATTGCAATGACATCCCTGTTTCACTCTGGCCACTTTGGTGTAAGTTAGGCATCTTCATCTGGATTTCCACTGTCTCCAGTTCCCTGAGTTTCACCCCTTTCTCTGTACTGGTCTCCAAAGATCTTGCCCCTCTCCTCCATGCTCCCACAAAATCCAGCCTGCAAAAATGCTTAGTTGGCCTTATCTTGGGTAGGAACCACTCACCGAGGAAGTCTGACATTCACAGTCCCCACTGGCACAATCTCCAGAGATTTCCCCCAGAACTTGTTCTTCCATTTCATATCTGGATTTGGGGATATGGGAGAAAGGCAGAAGGGATGTTGGAGAGAAATTCCTTCTGGGAGAGCTTGAACTTTGCCATACAGCCTTCAATCTCATTTCACTCCGACGTTATCCCACCACTGCTCTCCTGTCCCCTGCCTCTCCTGCCCTTCTCCTCTCACCTTGCCAGAAGATGAAGTTATCTGACTCTGCATGACAAGCAGATATGGGTGGATGGTGGGAAACCTGAAGCAGAAGACAATGAGATTATTTCTGGGTTGCCTTTAAGGCTCTTCCTGCACCCCTTTTCCTCACTTACTCTCATCACCTGATCTCTACTTCTTTCCAGACTTGACTTCTCTTATTTTATAACATGAAAAATAAGATTATAGATTTAAGTTTAGTTGAGAAGAGGCTCAACATGATTGATGGAGGACTAGCCTTGGAATCAAGATCACCTGGGATCAAGACCTACGCACATATAACAAGTAGCTGTTTAACCCCAGAGCAAGGCATTTAACCTCTTAGTGTCCCCAGAAAGTGCTCTAGGTCTACAAGAGGCAGATGAGTTCTCTATCCGTACTGAGGCAGTGCGTTCCCTAATACTAATGAAATCCCAGGTCCATTCACTCACCCTCAGTTCTGGCTATCCACACACTTGTGCACACCCCAATCTATATTGATGAAAGGGAGTGCCCCTCATTACTAATAAAATAACAGGTCTGGCTCTTCGACTCCCCCACCCCAAAAAAAGTTATGTTTGTCTACACAGGGAAACTGGTAGAATTTCCTCAACAAGCCTTCCCCACACCAGTGAAAAGATACATCCGGGTCACACAGTCTTGATGGCAATGTTAATTAATTAAGACTTGCAAAATTCCAGTACCTCTGTATGAATGAATGAATGCATGCATGCATGTGTGTGTATTTGCACGTATGTGTCTACACATGCCGCGTTTGGAGGCGTATGTATGCAGATTGTGTACCTATGTACGTATATCATTTTCCTGGGTGGCTCCAAATTCTTCCGCCCTGGCTCACGCCCCTTTCCCTCCCCACTCCCGGCCCACACACCTGCTCGCTAATGAAGCGGAATCCTCGATCTGGCCGCTCGCACTCGTAGGTTTCCCCCAGAACAGGGTTGAAAGGTTTGCACCCGGCCCGATGATAGGTAGAGGAATAAGCAGAGACAGCAAAGGCTGCAATGTATAACTGAGAAGAGGTGGGGGATGGTGGGGGGTGGCAGACTTGAAAGGCCCATCAGTCCCACGTGAGGAAGGCGGCGGCCAAAGAAGGGGGTCCCTGCTTCCTACCACCTGCTTTCCCCTCCCCTCCCAGACTGAGAGCCACAAGAAGGGACGGGAAGGTCCGAGTGAGGCAAAAGCATCTTGGGGGGAGCGGGCACAGCCCTAGTCTCAAGGCTTTGAGTCCTGGGGTGGGGGTGGGGGGCCGGAGCAAACGCGAGGGCTGAGGCAAACCGCTGATGCCGCTCTGAGGCTCGGTTTCCTAGTCTAGAAAAGGAGGGCATTGGTTTAGGAGCGCTAGTACAGACGTTCTAGGATTCCTGGTGTAGGAGGAAAGTGGTGGGGTGGGGGCGGGGGCGGACGCGGCTCCCCGGCACTCTCGGGAGCTGTGGGAGAGGCGAGGCTCGTACCATGCGCTCGCAGGGGTCCGGCGTGCGGCTCGCCTGGTCCAGCAGGTTGCTATACTCAAGCTCCTCACAGAGCCGCTGAAGGGTGTTGAGAGGCTCGTTGAGCTGCACGGGCATGGATACTTTGGACAGGTCTTTGCCGATGTTGTTGCGCAGAATGTTCCACAGGCTCACGTCGGTTCCTGGGCCGCTGGCTGCAGGCAAGCAGCGCCGCCGAGGGGGTACCCCGGCTCCCTCTGAAATACAGCTGCCTGCCCGCCCCACACCCAGCCGCATCAGCGCCCGGCTCCACGTCCAAGACCTACCTAGGGCAGCGCGGGGATAGGCGTAGTCTGGCTGCTCTACTTTGCAGGAGGTGGGGCAGGTGGCACCTACTATGGGTATCATCCATTCCCTGCGTTCCCTCCCTGGAGCTGTCCAATTTCCCAGAGAATCTGCCTAGACTCTAGGAGCCTACCCTGACCTCCTACCCCATCGTGCGCCCTGGAGCATCCCCTCCTCATCCTTCCACCCTCGCCCCAGCCCTGGGCCCCCACTGACTTTGAGTATTCATCGTCTTTCCCCAAGCCCTCAGAACTCCTACGTATAGGAGGCAAGAAGGACAGAAAGATAAACAGAGATTGAAACTACCTAGCCTTTTTTCCTAAAGGAGGATAACCAACCTCCTTCAGACCCCCGGACTAAATGTCTTCCCTATTGTCCCTTCAACTTCCTCTGTCCCATACCCCGGGGCTGGCACCTTTCTGGCAGTGCTCAGTGCTCCCAATGTCCAGCACCTCCTCTGACAGGCTGGTGGTGACTTCACTGGTGCAGGACTCTTCCTCTGAGCCCTAGATGAGAGGAAGGTGGTACTTCTCTGGGGGCTCTGGAGCCTATATTCAGGCCTCTGTTGGAAGGGGAACTGGAAGGTTTGCCTTTGGAATGGGAAAGGGGAAAGACTTCCCTGAGCCTCAGACACCTGCTGGGGAGCTTGGTTGAAGAGGAAGTGGAGGGGGAGGTAGAATGAGAGGGTTTAAGGAATTCATAGGCTCGAAATCCCTAAAACCCACTCTAGTCCTGTGGGGTTCCAGGCCCTGCCACCCTAGGGTCTTCCTCCCCTCTCACCTCATTCTCTGAAGAGCTGGCCGACAGAAAAACCTCACAGGCATCAAAGAACTCTGTGTGGGAGTCAGCCAGAGATAGGACACTGCGCTGGGAAAGCTGAGGGGTTAGCTCTCGACCTTTCATGTATAGAGCCTCCTGCTACAGAAGTCCGAGATATATGTTAGTGCTGGGTATGCTGTATTTTAAGTTTGGCTGAACTACCTAAAAGTCCCAGGTGAAGAGAAGAGGGAGGAGAAGTGAGCAGACTGGTTTTAAGTCCCCTGACAAATTTACTTCAAAAAGAGACAGGAAAGGGGCAGCTAGTTGGCTCAATGGATTGAGAACCAGGCCTAAAGTCCTGGGTTCAAAGTGGCCTCAGATAC
This sequence comes from Monodelphis domestica, assembly GCF_027887165.1. NCBI lineage: Eukaryota > Metazoa > Chordata > Mammalia > Didelphimorphia > Didelphidae > Monodelphis > Monodelphis domestica. Next base: position 199,215,533 of record NC_077228.1, read on the forward strand.
TTCCTAACTGTGTGACCTGGGCAAGTCACTTAACCCCCATTGCCTAGCTCTTACCATTCTTCTTCCTTGGAACCAATACACAGTATTGATTCTAAGATGGAAGGTAAGAGTTTGGAAAAAAAAGAAAAAGAAAAGGAACAAGAAACCAATCCCTCCCCCTTCTCATTCTATGATATAGTCTAAGTGGGATCTTCCAAGCAGAAGACAAGTTGGGGGGGGGGGGCAGGGAGGACAGAGGAATTAGGAGCTAGGATTGCTGGGCTTCACATTCCGGGGCTTTAGTTGGCTTTTGGACATGAAAGGTAATGGTGAGGCAGAAGGAAGTTGGGGAAAGGGATTTCCAGGGACCCCACTCTGACTCCTCTCACCTCTTCAGGGTTGAGGGAGCTAAAGGAGTCAGCTGTGGTGTCAGAGGAGATGGACAGCGTGTGGGGGCGTCTCTGGCCAGCTGGAACCTCAGAAGCCTGTAAGGGAGACGCATGAGGGAACATCAAGGCTAAAGGAAGAGTCTAATTCTTGGACTAGGTAGGGAATTCCTGATTCCAGTCCCACCAGTTTCCTCCTCCTGACTGCACAGGTAAGGTCTCCCTTAATTCAGACAGGCTACACACACACACACACACACTCACTCACTCACTTACTCACTAGTAGTCCAGCCCCACTAGCTTAGCTCAGCTTCCCAGGTCTCTGAATTGTAACTTTTTGGTCTTTGTGCATCCCTCTCCCTTTACCCACCTCAGCACCTCCCGATTCCTTTGTTTCAACAACACAATTCCCCGCCTCACCCCTAGTCTCTGCATCTCTGAACCCTGGTGACTGGCTCGAAGACGATCCCATTCAGCAGTGAGGGCAGCCAGGACACTGCTGAGAGAACCATGCACTGCAGAGGGATGGTGAGAGTCAGGGTCCCCTCTCCTTCCTGAGGTCCTTTCCTCTTTCTACTTCCTCTCCCCCTCCCCCACCTGGCCCCAGAGTCCTGAGCACTTACCCTTCTGTGCCAGGACCCAGAAATTCCGCTGCAGGTGAGCATAGTCGGTGGGAGGCAGCCCTCGAGGAGTAGAGGGCTCCCGAGATTCCAGGTATCGAGACAAGTTGGGAACTGAGCCATGAAGACGGCCCACCTGGGGTCAGGGAGGAAGAGAAGGATCCAACGGAGAAAGAGCCCTTCAGATTTTCTCCTGCCCAGATCCCCTGCAATGTCCAAAGGCCCCATCTTTACCCTACACTCACCCTTCCAATGGTGTCATCCTTTGCATAGCTCTGGGTACACCACATGCGACTGGTTCTCTTCCCCTTCTTGGGTCTCTCAGTGGTCCCTGAGGCCTGGCAGGGTGTGTGGAGGGGTGGGAAGTCAGTTGGGAAGGGAGCTGGACCTGGGGAGTGGGGTGGTAAAAGAACAGCAACGTACAAACCCCAGGGAGAGGAGCAGAGAGATATATACGCAGGAAAGAACATAGCAGATGAGTAAATGGACAGACAGAGAGCAATGGATGCTTTCAAAGAAACAGACTGGAAGACGACGCTAAGGGAGGGCAGAAGAAAAAGAGGGAAATGGAGCTAAGTTAGAAGTCGAGCACTAACTATTCAGGACTATGGAGGCTTCCAGGGATTGGGGCAAGGTGGTGAGTGGGAAGGAGCAGCCTCCTAGAGCCCCATTGCCCTCCCCTTGCCTTCACTTCACCTGGTTTGTGGAGATGACAGGAGCAGACGGGATGCGGTGTAAGGACTCCAGGCTCTGGAGTAGCTTATGCAGCTCCTGAAGTTTCCCCTGGCATTCGGAGAGCTCTAGGGAAGAGAGGGGAAGGGAAGAGAGGGGAAAGGAAGGGAAGGGAAGGGAAGGGAAGGGAAGGGAAGGGAAGGGAAGGGAAGGGAAGGGAAGGGAAGGGAAGGGAAGGGAAGGGAAGGGAAGGGAAGGGAAGGGAAGGGAAGGGAAGGGAAGGGAAGGGAAGGGAAGGGAATGAAGAATGTTCTACCTCTCCAACCACATACCCTTAAGGTCTGAGCCTCTTGCTACAGCTTGAGGGATCAACTTTCTAAATTATTATCCTTGTCCCTCAAGGTGTGGATTTTGGCACCCAAACTGAACTACTTGACTTAGCCTTCAATCAACCTTTTAGCAAGTCACCCTTCAGTCCCCTAGGGCTTCTGACTTAGACTTTATCCTCTGTCACTAGCCCTTATATAACCCTTCTTCCTTGAAACTGGTTATTTTCATAGCATATAATATTCTCCCCTACCTTCCTCTCCAACTCTAATAATAATATTTATAGAGTGCTCACCATGTGCCAGGTACTGTGCTGAATGTTTTACAATTATTATCTCATCTGATGCTTACTACAGCCCTTTGGTAGAAGAGACTATTATTATCCCCATTTTGCAGATGGAGAACTTGAGGTTAAGTGGCCTGCCCAGGGCCATACTGCTATTAGAATATTAATTCAGTTCTTCCTGACTTCAGGCCCAGGTATTCTATCCACTCTGCCACCTAGCTTCTACATCTGATCTTTCTTCTCCATTTTTAATCCTTGTTGGCTTTCTCCAAGAAGCCCAACTAGATTCACACAGGTTTTCCCCAGATTCCTCCTTTCTATTCCCTTCCATCCCCCAACACTAAAGTTCAGGCTTCACTGTGTTCACCTGACCTTGTCTTTCTCTCTTTGAGAGTCCTCTTTCCCCAACCATCATGACCACATTTGTCAAACATTAACTGTGTGCCTCCTATATGTAGGGAAGGAAACATTAGTGCTGAGGTATGGATCAGGGGTCACAAAGGCCATAAGGCCATAAGGCACAGTCCTTGCCCTCAAGCAGCTTAATCAATCAAGCAATTCACAACTATGTAGTTAGTGTTTACTATGTACCAGGCACTGTGCTAGATGCTGGGGATACAAAGGAGTGAGACATTCCTGTAAGGGGCTTACATGCTAATGCCACATATAAAGGAGAAAGGTGTCTGGAGAAGGGCTCCCCTTGAGCATGTCCTAGGGTTCCCCCATCAAACAGGGGCTTTTGTGAGGATAGGAACTCAGGATGGTGCAGCTTTTAAAGGGAAGGAGACTTTGATTCTAGGGGCTCCCCTCACCATGGGAACACCGATCTAGTCCCTCACTATCTTTCAGCCAGGTTGACACCTTGTCCCGAGAGCCAAGGGCAGGCATATTGTCTGTAGATGCCAGGCGGGCACTGGATGTCTGCAGGAATGAAAGCAAGAATCAAACTGGATGGGTGCAGTCTGAGCCTCAGCCATCCCTCTCCCACCCTAACAACATTTCTGCTCTAGGATTTACCTTCCAGTTGGTGCTACTTGCTGGGAGCTTTGGGCATCTGGCCATATCTGGGCGCTGTGCCATTCGGTGGGCACAGAGCCGGGCCACCCAGCTTTGGAACAGCTCCTGGGATTTGATCTACAGGAGAAGAGAGGGGGAGATATAAAGACAGAAGACCTCTAGGAGTGCAAAGTGGGATGATCTGAGACCCAGATCCTGGATAAATAAGCATCAGTCCATTTTGAAGCCCCAATCTTAATGAAGCTGAGCAGCCCTGTTTATTTATCTCCCCAAAGTGCCAGAGCAGCTGTTTATTCATAAATGAGAGGGGAATGTTAGTATACTCTTTGATATATGACAATTGCCCTTTCCTCCAGGCCCTGCCTCTTCCCTCCCACTGCTCCTGCCTCAGCAGGCTGGGTTCCATCTCACCTTGAGGTGGTAAATGTTATCCTCAGTGTCGAGGTCAATTCGCTGAGCTTTTTTGTTGATCGACATGACAGAGGATCGGACGTCAATTGAGCCATGGAGTTTCCCCTTTGCAATCTGGAGGAATTAGGAATAAAGTGAGCTGAGGAGAACCATACCTCAGCCCCACAGAACCACTGTCACCCTTCCTTTGACCCTAGCCTCCTCTAAGTCTTCAAAGGAGGGTCTCTCAGGTTTTCCCACAACTCACATTTCTAGAAGAATTAAAAAGCACTTTCCCAAGTGCTCTCCCCACAACAATCCCCCAGGGTAAGCTATACCTGTATTATTATTCTCATTTTACGGATGAGAAAACTAAGGCCATGAGAAGTTCTGTGATCTGCCCAAGGAGAGATTCTGGGGCACCTCCTGGAGCTTCTTCTTCTGGAGCCTCCCCCTCCCTTCCTCCTTCTTAACTCCTTCTTCAAGACCACCTTTATTACTACCAAACCACAATCATACCCCACCTCCATGAGAAGACAAAGAATTCTCTTTCTTTTCCCACTTCCTTTCCAAACCTCTCCTCCAAGGAATGTGGAGTCAGAGACCATTCACTCCACCACCCCACCACCCCATCACCACCACCCTGACTCCTTGACTAGGGCCCCAACTCACATCCTGCCTAGTGTTTGCATATCGAAGAACTCCATCCTCCAGGACAAAGTATCTCTGTGGAACAATCCAGGAAGGGGAGAGACAGACAGACAGACAGACAGAAGGAGGAAGAGGGAGAGAGAGAGAAAAAAAAGAGAGAGAAAGAGAGAGTGGGAGGGAGAGAGAGAGGGAGAGAGAGAGAGAGAGAGAGAGAGAGAGAGAGAGAGAGAGAGAGAGAGAGAGAGAGAGAGAGAGAGAGAAGGTGAGAGAGAGGGAGGGAGAGAGAGAGAGTGTGTGTCAGTCAGGTAGGAAGGAAAATAATCATAGGCTCATCTTTGTAAATTCTTCTCTTTTTTTAGACAAAAGTCTTTTGCTGGTGAGTGAGGAGCTCCTCCCCTTACCTTGTGCCAACCCTTCAGGGGCCACTTCCTCTTCTTGAGCAAAGGACCTTCTTGCCTCCCTGGCTGGGTCCCTTCTGTACCCAATCTTCCCTGAGGCTCTTCTACTAACTCCCATAGTTCCAGTCCCTGGAGGCAAAGGAAGACTTTTACGGGGAGACCTGCTTCTCAAAACCTGTTATATCCCAGTTCTTCCCCAGCCAGGACCCAGGGGCCTGCTACCCAGTTCCTGCCTCTCCTGTGTATCCCCTCCTCCCTCCCTTTGGAGTTATCCCCAAACCCTCATTGACATGACTGGTTTGAGTGCTTTGCATCTACCCCTTCCCACTGCTAATGACAGACCCTCGGACCTGCTGGATGATGTACTTAGAAGGCTGGGTGCTGTCTGAGAGGGAGGGAGCAGCAGCCCGACGTGGGGAGCCAGGGTCCCTCTCCTGGCTATCCATTCAGGAGGAATGAGGAAGTGTCCAGTCAGAGAAGGGGGGAGGGGAAATGTCACCTAATGGTCTGGAGACTGTCCTGGAGGAAGAGAAAGATCATCTTGGATAAGTCACCTTTTTCATTCATCTCAAGCCAGTCCCAAACCTTCAAGGGAAATAGAATAGGGAGCCTCAGCCTGTCCTTGCTGGAATCCAGCATCACCTTCGCCCTCCCTATCACCTTTGTCCCATTTTCTCCCTTCCAGGCCAACTCCTGACCTCCGGCTAGAGAATGGGAGATGGGAATCTGTGGGTGAGCTGATTCTAAGAAAGCCACAAGAGGTGTGCCCAACCACACCCTGGGCACACACCATCGGGCTCTGGAAAACACTCTTCTTTGGCAGAGCCCTGGGGGTGGGGGAGGAATAAGAAATAGTACTGAGAGGAATTGGGGGCAGGATCTAGACAGAGAGGGTCTAAACAAAGATCAAAGGATGGACTGCCATTTATTAAGTACCTTCTATGTGCCATGTCTAATCGACTTTTCCCCAAGGAGTTCACTCCCCTCCTTCCATTGTCTGGTGACTTCTCTGCCATGATTACCTGTGCAAAATCCTTCCCACTTTCTCTTCCCTCTCCTTCCCTGACCCTCCCCCCATCATGCCTAGTGGAGAAACTGAGGCGTCTTTCTCTCCCTGCCCACCTGTTCCCCTCCTACTATTCATTAACAATTCCCTGAGTTCTTCCACACCCCTGGAGCTTCTAGTGCCTCCCCCACCCTTCCTCCTTCTTAACACTCCTGGACCCAAGTCCCCGGGACACAAAAATAGAGGTGCTATCCATCTGCTAAAAGAATAAGGATAGAAAGGAAATGGAACTAGAGTTGGTGGGGAAGCTGTAGGTGGGGACAATTGGTGGACAAGAACAATTCAAGGTCTTCTCAGGTCCTACAGCAGTGCCCACTGGTGCCCTTGGCACCCACACTGGCCATCCTGGCACCACGGCTTGATCAATAATGCATGAGCATGTGTGGTGGTGGTGGTGGTGGTGGTGGTGGTGGTGGTGGTGTGTGTGTGTGTGTGTGTGTGTGTGTGTGTGTGTGTGATGGACTGAGGAAAGGAAAAGTGTTAGCCTGAAGCTAGGGGTTGTTGCTCAGGTGAGCATGAGACACCAGGCACCTGAGGAACAGACACTAGCTAGGTGCTAGTGACATGAAATGTGAGTGTTGGAAGGAGGGCTGCCCCAGCGGCACAGGGTTGGGCAGAAGGCTGAGCCATGGGGAAAAGCTTCAGGATCCAGCTATGGAAACTTCCCCAAACTCTGCCTATGGATTTGGGGGGATTTGGCCTTGAGGTGGGTCCTGGCCTCACGGAGGCAAGGGAGATGGGGGATCTCTGCCTACACTGAGCCAAGGGGGAGGGGAAGGTGGGATAAGGAATAAGGTGGACAGCTCCCTCCCTCCCCATGCCTAGGTAGGTAGGCAGAGACCGCCCACTTTCAGGCAGAGCTGGACCCCTTTCTCCTAGGATGCCAGGTGATGCCAACGTGGCCCCCTTACCGTAGTGCCCATGGACTGCCGGGTCTGCTCGCTTGCCTGCTCGCCTGCACTGCCTCTGAGTCACCGTCTCCCTTTCTGAGCTGAGCAGCGGCAGCAGCTACTGCAGGAACCAGGAAGGAAGGAGACGTCGGAGCCTCCACTCGAGCCGGATCTCCCCACCTCCTCGGCCCCCCTCTATCCCCCCTCCCGCCAGGCCCTGGGCATCCGGGGCTCAGCTCTGCCCCCCGGCTCCCGGGAGGACTCAGGGCCCAAACGGCATCCCAGAGGTGAGGTGGGGGTGGCAGTGAATGGACACCACCCTCTCCATCCGGAACGATTCCAGGAATACCAGGAAAGGAGGGGAATGGTTAAAGGAGGGGCCTCCAGGCAGAGGAGGCAACTCGCTTCTTCAGACTGCTGCTGCCTTGGCCCGGATTGGCATCTGGCATTAATCTGACCTAAGCGTGGTGCCTGGTGCTATTTTGACATCAACACTCACCCATATCTTATTTAAGAACTGAAAAGGGACTAAAGATTTTTGGAGCTTTGGTTGTCAGATTGGCCCTTGAAGAGACAGGTGGCCTCAGGACCTGGGTCTCTGGGGCAGTGCTGGGACTGCTCCCTGGCACACTTTGCCACTCCCAGGACAATAGTGCAGTCTAATGGTGAGAGCTAACCAGGAAACAGAATGTCTAGGCTTCCCCCTATGAAACTGAAACCTGTCCAAAATGGGGTGATACTGCATAAACCTGAGAGGAGACAACATGGATGAGGAAGGCACTAGGAGTTCTCCTCAGAGGTTCCCAGGCTCTCCCATATTCAGGGCTGACATGAACACAACTACAGAACTTCTCTTAGAGAAAAGTGCCCAGGACAAATGCCAGTCAGTCCTAGTTTTTTTTCCCCCTTAGGGGTGAGGAGGTAAAGGAATCCAATGTCCTTTGACCTCTCAAAAAAATTGTTAAATTTTTTTGTTGACATTTTATTTATTATGTATTTTTTTATTTTAAAAATGTTTTCCCATGGTTACATGATTCATTTTCTCCCCCTCCCCTCTTTGGTTCCCCCTCCTGGAGCTGGCAAGCAATCCTACTGGTTTATACATGTGTTATCACTCAATACCTATTTCTATATTATTCCATTTTGTAATAGAGGAATCTTTTAAAACCAAAAGGCCAAATCATAGATCCACATAAACAAGTGATAAATCATATGTTTTCTTCTGCATTTCTACTCCCACAGTTCTTTCTCTCCATGTGGATAGCACATTCTTTCTTGTAAGTCCCTCAGGATTTCCTGGATCATTGCATTGCTATTAGTAGCAAAGTGGATTACATTTGATCGTTCCACAGTTTCAGTTTCTGTGTACAATGTTCTCCTGGTTCTGCTCATTTCACTTTGCATCAGTTCATGGAGGTCTTTCCAATTTATAGAGAGATCCTCCAGATTATCATTCTTTTTTTTTTAATTTTTAAACATTATTTTATTTGGTCGTTTTCATACATTATTCACTGGAAACAAAGATCATTTTCTTTTCCTCCCCTCCCCCTTTCCCTCTCCCATAGCCGACGCATGATTCCACTGGTTATCACATGTGTTCTTGACTCGAACCCATTTCCCTGTTGTTGGAATTTGCATTATAGTGTTCATTTAGAGTCTCTCCTCAGTCTTATCTCCTCCAACCCTGTAGTCAAGCAGTTGCTTTTCATCGGTGTTTTTACTCCCACAGTTTATCCTCTGCTTGTGGGTAGTATTTTTTAGATCCCTGCAGATTGTTCAGGGACATTGCATTGACACTAATGGAGAAGTCCATCACCTTCGATTATACCACAGTGTGTTTGTCTCTGTGTACAATGTTTTCCTGGTTCTGCTCCTCTCGCTCTGCATCACTTCCTGGAGGTTGTTCCAGTCCCCATGGAATTCCTCCACTTTATTATTCCTTTCAGCACAATAGTATTCCATCACCAACAGATACCACAATTTGTTCAGCCATTCCCCAATTGATGGGCATCCCCTCATTTTCCAATTTTTGGCCACCACAAAGAGCGCAGCTATGAATATTTTTGTACAAGTCTTTTTCCTTATTATCTCTTTGGGGTACAGACCCAGCAGTGCTATGACTGGATCAAAGGGCAGACAGTCTTTTATCGCCCTTTGGGCATAGTTCCAAATTGCCCTCCAGAATGGTTGGATCAATTCACAACTCCACCAGCAATGAATTAATGTCCCCACTTTGCCACATCCCCTCCAGCATTCATTACTTTCCATAGCTGTCATGTTAGCCAATCTGCTAGGTGTGAGGTGATACCTCAGAGTTGTTTTGATTTGCATCTCTCTGATTATAAGAGATTTAGAACACTTCTTCATGTGCTTATTAATAGTTTTGATTTCTTTGGCTGAGAACTGCCTGTTCATGTCCCTTGCCCATTTGTCAATTGGAGAATGGCTTGATTTTTTGTACAATTGATTTAGTTCTTTATAAATTTGAGTAATCAAACCTTTGTCAGAGGTTTTTATGAACAGATTATCATTCTTTATAGCACAATAGTATTCCATCACCATCATATACCACAATTTGTTCAGTCATTCCCCAATCGAGGGACACTCCCTCATTTTCCAACTTTTTGCCACCACAAAGAGTGCAGCTATACTGGGGGCAAGCAACCTCAGCAAGACAGTATATGACAAACCCAAAGATCCCAGATTTTGGGACAAAAATCCACTATTTCATAAAAACTGCTGGGAAAATTGGAAGACAGTGTGGGAAAGATTAGGCTTAGATCAACACCTCACACCCTACACCAAGATAAATTCAAAATGGGTGAATGACTTGAACATAAAGAAGGAAACTATAAGAAAATTAGGCGAACACAGAATAGTATACATGTCAGACCTTTGGGAAGGGAAATACTTCAAAACCAAGCAAGAATTAGAAAGAGTTACAAAATGCAAAATAAATAATCTGGATTACATCAAATTAAAAAGTTTTTGTACAAACAAAACCAATGTAACCAAAATCAGAAGGGTAGCAACAAATTGGGAAACAATCTTCATAAAAACCTCTGACAAAGGTTTAATTACTCAAATTTATAATGAACTAAATCAATTGTACAAAAAATCAAGCCATTCTCCAATTGACAAATGGGCAAGGGACATGAACAGGCAATTCTCAGCCAAAGAAATCAAAACTATTAATAAGCACATGAAAAAGTGTTCTACATCTCTTATAATCAGAGAGATGCAAATCAAAACAACTCTGAGGTATCACCTCACACCTAGCAGATTGGCTAACATGACAGCTATGGAAAGTAATGAATGCTGGAGAGGATGTGGCAAAGTGGGGACATTAATTCATTGCTGGTGGAGTTGTGAACTGATCCAACCATTCTGGAGGGCAATTTGGAACTATGTCCAAAGGGCGATAAAAGACTGTCTGCCCTTTGATCCAGCCATAGCACTGCTGGGTCTGTACCCCAAAGAGATAATGGACAAAAAGACTTGTACAAAAATATTCATAGCTGCGCTCTTTGTGGTGGCCAAAAATTGGAAAATGAGGGGATGCCCTTCAAATTGGAGAATGGCTGAACAAATTGTGGTATATGTTGGTGATGGAATACTATTGTGCCAAAAGGAATAATAAAGTGGAGGAATTCCATGGGGACTGGAACAACCTCCAGGAAGTGATGCAGATCGAGAGGAGCAGAACCAGGAAAACATTGTACACAGAGACTGATACATTGTGGTACAATCGAAGGTGATGGACTTCTCCATTAGTGTCAATGCAATGTCCCTGAACAATCTGCAGGGATCTAAAAAATACTATTCACAAGCAGAGGATAAACTGTGGGAGTAAAAACACCGATGAAAAGCAACTGCTTGACTACAGGGTTGGAGGAGATGAGACTGAGGAGAAACTCTAAATGAACACTATAATGCAAATTCCAACAACAGGGAAATGGGTTCAAGTCAAGAACACATGTGATAACCAGTGGAATCGTGCATCGGCTATGGGAGAGGGAAAGTTGGGGGGGGGGGGAGGAAAAGAAAATGATCTTTGTTTCCAGTGAATAATGTATGAAAACGACCAAATAAAATAATGTTTAAAAATTTAAAAAAAAGAGTGCAGCTATATTTCTGTACATCACTAATTTATTTGAAAATTTTTATTTAATTAATTTTGAATATTTTTCCATGGTTACATGATTCATGTTCTTTCTTTCCCCTCCTCCCACTCCCCTTCCGTAGCCAATGAGCAATTCCACTGGGTTTTACATGCATCACTAATTTTTTAGAAAAGATTTTATTTATTAAGATAGAATTCAGGGGCAGCTAGGTAGCACAGTGGATAGGATCAAAGGTATGAGGTTGAGAGGACCTGGGTTCAAATCTGACCTCATGACACTTCTAGCTGACCTAGGGAAGTCATTTAACTGTTATTGTCTAGCCTTTACCAATCTTCTGTCTTAGAATTGACACTAATAGAGAAGGTAAGGGTTAAAAAAAATTTTTTTTTAGTTTTAAAAAAAGGTGAAATTCACTGGTAGCCAACATTCCAAAGAGTCACCATCCAAATTTGTATTTCAATCTTGAGCTAAAACAGAGGCCTTTCTGGGGTGGAAATGGAGGTGCCCTTCAGAAGGTCTGCACTGTTTTGGTGGGGGAGTGGGGATGGGGTCTCAAACCTGCAAAATAACACAGGTTAGGTACCCTCAATCTACCCCTCTGACAATAGACCATGAATTTAAAAAACAAAAATTTTTATAATTGTATTTCTACATAATTGTTTTCATTTGTTAATTCTTTGCATATTATTTTATGTATTTATAAACATTCTAAGAAGGGGCCCACAAACTTCACCAGACTGCCAGAGGGGTCCGTGACACAAAAAAAGAACGAGAACTCCTGCCCTGGAGATTAGCCTTCTCAGATGTTTGGAGATTGAGGAGGCAGAGATGAGTAACAGTGCCGACTGACACCCTGAGCAACTGCTGTCTCACCATGGAAGAAAATGGGTCTGAGAATAGGACACTCAACTCTTGGGGGACCACAAGAATTTAATATGCCATTTCCAGACAGAGGGATTGACAACTTTCCTGGTATGAGAGGCCTGGAGCCATATTAAATCTACTCTCACACTGACTGTGTGGTCAGCAATGCAAGGTCCTTCATTGGGCACTGAGGGAAGCTGGCAGCTACAGAACCTAACTGATAGGGCCATTCATCCACTGCTAAGGGAAACTGGGCATTGCTTTGGGCCTAGAATCAAGTGCTGCTTTGTTTGCCCCTGCTCTCCTCTCCCATTCCCATTCTACCTAGACCAAGGATTACCATAATGATTTCTATTTGGAGCTGCTCTCTTCTGCTCCTTAGATCAGGAGCTTCTAGCAAGATAGGAAGTCTGGTGCCACTAGATTCTCCAAAGGCAGAGAACTAAGTTTCCTTCTTACCCTCAGTGCTCTAAGGGGACTAGGCACTCCATACCCAGAGGATGAGTTCAATATTCCTCCTTAGCTTCACCCCTCCATCCCCCAGTCCCTTCTTCCTTTCTCATCCTCTTTCCTTTCCAGTTCAGCTATTGTAGAAAAGGGAGATACTTCATCTAGCAATGGTGGAAGGAGCAAATTACTCTTGAATGCCCATGATGCCTCTCTTCCTCTACCTAGATCAGGTTTCTGATGGATCAAGGAAGCAAGGTGACTGGGCCCAGTGAAATGTGTGTTATTAGGAGGCCCTGGGTTTGAGCTCTGATAATTACTAGCAGTGTGGGTCTTATGTAATCACTTAATCTCACTGAGCCCAATTCCTCCCTTGTGAATGCGAGACAATACCTACATTACCAATAGGTATATTCTCACAGGGATGTTGTGAGTAAAGTGATTCATAATTATCTAAGAGATATTATTAGTTTCAAATTAGGAAGACAGGTGGCAGCAACCAGGCCTCTGGTTTCCCAGCTTTGCTTTGAACCAAGGGTCAAGGAGCTCCTCTCCTTCTCTGCTTCATTTTCATTTCCAACTCCAAATTCTGGCCTATCCTGTACAGAGGACAGAGGCAGGTAGGTGGCTTAGTAGTTAGAGTGTTAGTCCTGGAGTCAGGAAGACCCGAGTTCAAATCCAGTCTCAGATAGTTCCTAGCTGAGGGACCCTGGACAAGTCACTTAACCTCTGATTGCCTGATGAAAGGATCCACTGGAAAAGGAAATAGCAAACCCTTCCAGTATCTGCCCAAAAAACTCCATGGATAGGTCCATGGGGTCACAAGAGTAGGACACAACTGAACAAGATGACAAAAACATCAAAGGCTCTTTTGGGTCAAAGAATATTTATAGAGCAGGTAAGATGTGCCCAGCTAAGTGTCTGTTACAGGGTCTGAGGAAGCTGGCTCTCCACTGCTGGGCACTGTGCTATCACCATCTTTTTGCTGCTGTCTGATATACTGATCCAACATGGCAGTCAGCTGAAGGGGCTGGCGCTGTAGAAGGGAGTGGGTCTGAGATGTCAGAAGGGTCAGGCCCCCTACCAACTCCCCTTGGATCAAAGCCTGGGAGGGCAGTTTGGAATAGTTCAGGAAACCTTGAGAGCTGAGGATGGTGTCATCAATGCAGCCACCTGGAAGAAAATGGAGAATGTCACTCACTAGGTATTTTGGGGTTTTTGTTTTGTTTTTTAGAACCCTTATCTCCCTATGTCCCTTGTGTGTAGCTAGTTATCTACATATTGTCTTCCCTATTAGAATGTATGAAAAAAAAAAGTATGATTCTTAAGGACAAGGATTGTTTTTTGTTTTCCCCCTCCCTAGTTTCCAGAGTATATAGCTCAGCGCTTGACACATATGACTTCAAAAATGCCTCCCATTAAAGTGGTAAATGTTGAAGGGGATGTTGCAAAATTGGGACACATATACTGCTAGTAGAGTTCTGAATTGGTCCAACCATTCTGGAAGGCAATTGGGAACTATTTACAAAGGGCTTTAAATGACTGTCTGCCCTTTGATCCAGCCATACCACTGCTTGGTTTATATCCCAAAGAGATCATAAGGAAAAAGACTTGTACAAGAATATTCATAGCTGCACTCTTTGTGGTGGCCAAAAATTGGAAAATGAGGGGATGCCCTTCGATTGGAGAATGGCTGAACAAATTGTGCTATCTGTTGGTGATGGAATACTATTGTGCTCAAAGGAATAATAAACTGGAGGAATTCCTTGTGAACTGGAAAGGCCTCCAGAAAGTGATGCAGAGTGAGAGGAGCAGAACCAGGAGAACATGGTACACAGAGACTGATACACAGTGGCACACTCAAATGTGATACTTTTCTACTAGCAGTAATGCAATGACCCACAACAATCTAGAGGACTTATGAGAAAGAACGCTATCCACATCCAGAGAAAGAACTGTGGAACCAAAAATGCATTAGAAAATATATGATCGACCACGTAGTGCAATAGGGATGTGATTAGGGTTTTGATGTTAAGGAATAGCTCTACTACAAATATGAATAACGTGGAAATAGGTTTTGAACAAAGATACTTGTATAAGCTAGTGGAACTGCTTGTTGGTTTTGGGAGGGGGAAAGAGAGGGTTGGGGGGGATCATGAATTATATAATCATGGGAAAATATTCTAAATAAAAATAAATAAAACTTAAAACATTTTTAAATGCCTCCCATTTCTGGGCCTGGCAATAGGCATTTTTGAAGTACATATGTGCTAAGTGCTGGGCTATACTCTGGAAAGGAAGAGAAGGGAAGCCAAAAGATGGAAGTGAGAAGGCAGAACATTGTGGGCCTGGGGGATAGTCAGTGCAATGGCATGGAGACGGGAAATGCAGAGTGGCATTGCAAGAACTGCAAGTGAGTACATGGAGGGAGAGCAAGTTATAAAAAGGATGGAGAGCCAGGATGGGGTCAGATGATGAAGGGGTTTAGATGTCAAAAGGAGGACTTTACAGGGGAATCTCAAAAGTTTTAGTGAAGTTTTAAGCTTTCAAAGCAAAGGGGAATATCAAAAGGAGCCACTGATTGGAGTGGGGAAAGATTTGATTTGGGAAGATCATATAGAAGGCTATTGCAGGAGGCCAGGGGAGAGAGGAGGTCCTGAATTAGGGTGGTAGACTGTGGGAATGGGGAGATGGGGATGTATACAAGAGATACTGTGCAAGTGGAAACACCAAGATATAGTAAAGGATAGAATATGAAGGTGAAGGTGAATGAGAATGAGAATTGAAGATAACACTGAGGTTCTAAGCCTGGAAGGTCAAGGGACTCTTTGCTGACCACCATCATTGAACCTCTTCTGGATTTGTCTACTGAGTCTAAGAGCACTTTTTTACCCCTACCAAATAAAAGGAACTAACATTTATAACTAGCATTTACATAGTACTTTAAGGTTTGAAAAGCACTATCTCATTTGATCCTCACAACAAGCCTTTAAGGCAGGTCCTATAATAATAGGACCCCATTTTATCCCCATTTTACAGATGAGAACCCAGGCAAGCAGAAGCCCAGTATTTTGCCAAAGGTTAGTGTCTGATGCCAAATTTGAACTCTGTTCTTCCTGACTCCTGGCTGGCTCTCTGTTCTCTTAGCCACCTGGCTCTATTTATATTGTGCTTTGAAAAAACAAACAAACCCTTATCTTCTGTCTTATGTGAAGATTGGATTTGGTTCTCCCCAGATTGTAACAATAAAGTACTTAGCTCTTCCCGGATTGTGAAGATTTAAATTGTAACTCATGTCTATTTTTAGATTTTAATCCCCATAAGTGTAAACAACCTACTTAAAAGTTAAGTATGGGGTGGGAGTGGGGGGGGGGGCAGCTGGGTGGCTCAGTGAATGGAGAGTTCAAATCTAGCCTCAGACACTTCCCAGCTGTGTGACCCTGGGCAAGTCACTTAACCCCCATTGCCTAGTCCTTACCACTCTTCGGCCTTAGAGGTGAAACACAATATTGACTCCAAGAGAGAAGGTATGGGTTTAAAAAAAAAAGTCATGTATGAAGATCTGCCCATTTAGATCTAATCACCAAAAGTGCAAATATCCCACTTAATCATGAAGTGGGAGGTCTGTGACCCACTTGTGCAATAGTGGATAACAAATCAGAATTAACTAACTGCCTTCTGGGCAGTCCTAGAGCAGAGCGACAGCTGTGATTGGTAGATGTGAAATTAGGGGAAGTGATGCAAGAGAAAATGTCTTTAAAAGAGAAAGTGCTACACAGAGTTGGGTATTCTTAGAGCAGAGTTCAACTTGAACTTCCACTTTTGCTGGATAAAATTCTTCATGCTTTCGAGTTGATGCTGGTGAAGAGGGGCAGAAGGATCTGCTGACTGGACTAACACGTGGTGAGTGAAAAAGCTGACTCTTAACTGCTGGCTTTTCTCTGAAGAGACCAGCCTCAGGAAAGACCTATCCTCTTGAGAAACTGCAGGGTTCCTCGGCTTTGCTGAGGCTGGATGAAACTAATTCTCCCTGCCTGGAGGGGACAGGAGTAAATTACTTGGTGCTCAGACTAGATATCTTACCTTATGCTCTCTCTGATTTCTTGCTTCACTCTTTCAACATTTTGTAAATAAATTGTAAATAAAATATCTTTGGAATTAATTAAATTCCTGGTGACTACACTCTTAAATAATCAAGTCCAACTCTTTAAAAATTAAGCCCCCTTTCCCCTTACACTTAGAATCAATATAAGTATCAGAAACAGGAGGTCCTGGGTTCAAATCAACTGAGGTTAAGTAACTGGTCCAAGGGTCACACAGCAGGAAAATGTCTGAGGCTAGACTTGAACCTATCTCCAGGCCTGATGCTCTATCGACTGAGTCACCTAGCTGACTCATATATTGTGCTTTTAGGTTTGCAAAACATTGGACAAACATTCTTAATTCCTCTCAACAAGATTCTCTAGTTCTAGCAATATATTTCCCAAAAGCCTCTTCTGCCTCCCAACCTTTGATTAGGCGGTTTTAATGCCTTGAGAAGACAGTCTCTCTTCCACCCTCCATCCTCTCTAGCTAGTTCAGGAAGTCATACATTATTAATTACATCTGGCCCTGATCAACCTATCACCTTAGTACTGAGATTAATGATTTGTCCTCCATTAACTGACATTTGTGTATTTATACATATAAAAAGTATAAGCACATATTTCAAATCTTCACTTATGTGTCCCAATATCTCCATTATATACTTGACAGCAGGGTCCTGGGGACTGTTATACGCAATTATACTCAGTAGAGTTATACTGAGAGGGATATCAAATCCAAGGTATTGAAAAAGACTGAAGTGGTCTGTATAATCTGACTAGGACATTCCCTACAGTTCTCTCTTGGACTTGATGGACTTCCCTAGGTGTTCAATGCCTCACTCACACGAGCCTGGCCAATATATCCAGTGATGATAGCGCCAACTCCATCTCCCCCCTCTGCCAGTCAAAGTTCTCACCAAGTAGTGGTAGGATAGGCACACTCTTCAAGACTCGAAGCATCTCCTTGGCCTTGGGTTCTGAGCTCACCAGCAGCATGTTATGTCCAAAAAAGAGGGGTAGCAGGTTTTGATATTTGGATTCTGCCAAGAATGGCCTCAGAATCTAGGGTAGGAAGAGCATAATTGGCAGACAGGAACAGCACATTAAAAAATACCTGATTATTAATAGATGGCATACTCCTATTAATAAATATTATACTAGGGGGAGAAATGTCTACCACTCCCCAGCCCCCCATATTCAATATCTGTCAGCATGGGGATAAGAAGTGGAAAGGGAACACAGAGCCATCATAGTCATCCCAAGCTTCTTTCAAGACTCCCAAGCAAGTGTTTAGGGAATGAGCAAAAGGAAATGGGCAATGGTACTCTAGACTAGGAAGAAGAAATTAGGGGAAGCTGTGATCCCAGATCCTTCCTTACTGAATTGGGGTAGACTTTCACAAAGATGTTGTGTTTTCGAAGCTGGTGCTTGACAAGGAGTTTGTCCTCAGCACTCAGGGCCACATTCTGACAAACAGCAATCATTCGGTTTTTCCTGAAAATTTCTGTCACCTCCCTCAGGAGCAGTCGATTCAAGCCCGATTCCTAAAGATTCAAGAGAGAGGCAATATGTACAACAGATACTGAGCATTTGCTTGTCTCTTACCCTTAATTAACACACACACACACACACACACACACACACACACACACACACACACACACACACACATACTCACTCACTCACTCACCCTCCTCAGATGGGGCATGGCTATTTCATTCAGCTCTATTTGGAGGCACAAATAAAATGACTTCTGTAAGCCTTTCTAATCTACAAGCTCTCAGAATAAATGAAACACTGAGTACGATTTTTAGTTTAAAGTAGTAGGGGCTTACAAAATGCAAAATAAATAATCTGGATTACATCAAATTAAAAAGTTTTTGTACAAACAAAACCAATGTAACCAAAATCAGAAGGGTAGCAACAAATTGGGAAACAATCTTCATAAAAACCTCTGACAAGGGTTTAATTACTAAAATTTATAAAGAACTAAATCAATTGTACAAAAAATCAAGCCATTCTCCAATTGACAAATGGGCAAGGGACATGAACAGGCAATTCTCAGCCAAAGAAATCAAAACTATTAATAAGCACATGAAAAAGTGCTCTACATCTCTTATAATCAGAGCGATGCAAATCAAAACAACTCTGAGGTATCATCTCACACCTAGCAGATTGGCTAACATGACAGCTATGGAAAGTAATGAATGCTGGAGGGGATGTGGCAAAGTAGGGACATTAATTCATTGCTGGTGGAGTTGTGAATTGATCCAACCATTCTGGAGGGCAATTTGGAACTATGTCCAAAGGGCGATAAAAGAATGTCTGCCCTTTGATCCAGCCATAGCACTGCTGGGCTTGTACCCCAAAGAGATAATGGACAAAAAGACTTGTACAAAGGTATTCATAGCTGCGCTCTTTGTGGTGGCCAAAAATTGGAAAATGAGGGGATGCCCCTCAATTGGGGAATGGCTGAACAAATTGTGGTATATGTTGGTGATAGAATACTATTGTGCTAAAAGGAATAATAAAGTGGAGAAGTTCCATGGAGACTGGAACAACCTCCAGGAAGTAATGCAGATCGAGAGGAGCAGAACCAGGAAAACATTGTACACAGAGACTGATACATTGTGGTACAATCGAAAGTGATGGACTTCTCCATTAGTGTCAATGCAATCCCTGAACAATCTGCAGGGATCTAAAAAAAAAATACTACCCACAAGCAGAGGATAAACTGTGGGAGTAAAAACACCGATGAAAAGCAACTGCTTGACTACAGGGTTGGAGGAGATAAGACTGAGGAGAGACTCTAAATGAACACTATAATGCAAACTCCAACAACAGGGAAATGGGTTCGAGTCAAGAACACATGTGATAACCAGTGGAATCATGCGTTGGCTATGGGAGAGGGAAAGTTGGGGGGGGGGGGGGGGGAGGAAAAGAAAATGATCTTTGTTTCCAGTGAATAATGTATGAAAACGACCAAATAAAATAATATTTAAAAAAAAAATAAAGTAGTAGGGGCTCTCCCAGAGTAAATGAGGCAATGAACTAAATGAATGGAGTTCCAGCCAAGGAAGCAAAGTTAACTTGATCTCAGGCACTCCTCCAGTAACCTGTCCTCTTCCTTACCTGTTGGGATGCTTTGGAAGGGGAAGGCAAGCAACGTGGGGGAATGGCAGGTTTGGGGGGGATATACTGGGTCAGTGCCATTAGCTTCTGCCGCTCAAAATGCATAACTCGAAAATGTCGGGTGACAGCCTTGGAGCCATGGCGGACACTCTGGATGGTGGGCAGCCGGCCTGACAAGATAGAAGAGAAAATTGGTAAGAAAGGACCTAGCATGAATAAAAGGCATGGAGTTAAAACACAGCCTCCTTGCCTCCCTTCCAATAGAGACAATTACAATTCTTATCTCCAACATTCTGAAAATGATCAAAGCCTACCTCTTATTACTTGTTATGTGACCTTGAAGCAGTCAACTTATTGACAACTATCTGACATTTCCTTTTGGCAAGGATGGGAGATAAAGTATTTTAAACTCTTCTGGAAAAATATCACAATGTCACAATCATTATGACTATAAGAGGAAGCATGGTATAGTACAAATAAAACTAGGATTGAAGTCAAGAATGGATGATTTCAGGGGAAAACAAATTGAACAGAATTAGGAGAACAATTTATACAATGATGCATTATAGAAAAACACAACTCTGAAAAACTTTAGGATACTAATCAATGCAATGAGAAATCATGTGTTCAAAAGTATGAAGATGAAGCATGTCATTGATGTCCTGACAGAAAAATGATCAACATTAAATACAAAAAGAAATATATAATTCTGGTTATAGATAATGTGGGGATTTGGGGGAGGGGGAACTAGGTTATGCAACTATATATTGAAGACATTATCCTTTTTTTCTTAATGGGGAAGAGAATAATAGGACCAATTAATTTTTTAAATGTTTGTTTACTGAAAGGATAAAAATTTTAGAATGGAATGCCTACACCAAGTTGTTGTGAGGATCAAATAAGATAATATATGTTGTTGTGTTTAGAACTATAAGGTCTTGGAAGTTATATAAATAACTTTAGTAGTTACAAAATGAGAAGACTTGAACTAGATCACAGAACCATAAATTTTAAGTTTTTGTTGTTCAGTTGTTTCCAATTCTTTATGATCCCATTTGGGGTTTTCTTGGCAAAGATATGTTAGTAGTTTGCTATTTCCTTCCCTAGTTCACTTTGCAGATGAGGAAACTGAGGCAAATAAGGTTGAGCAACTTGCCTAGGGTCACACAGCTAATAAGTGGTGAGATTTGAACTCAGATCCTCCCAACTCCAGGGCTGGTACTCTATCTACTGTACCATCTAGCTGCCCCTTAAATTTTAAGTAAGATGGGGCTCAAGAAACAACCTTAGAGGAAACTGAAGTCCAGAGAGGGAAATAACTTGTCTAAGGGCACTGTAAGTAGAAGAGCTATGATATGAACATAGGTCCACTAATGTCAAAACCCATGCCTTATCCACAACTGGTTTTTAGGTTCCCTTAGAGCTCTAAAATACTATAAAAGTCAAGTTCAGTCCTATTTAAATCTATAAACAGCTGCAGAGGCAGTAACTTTTCCAAAAGTCTCAGAGTAAAGATACTAAAAATCCCTCCTATTATTGTCACAGCAAAACCCACACCTAAACATTCATTCAACAAGCACTTATTATGGTCCAACTATATGCCAGGAACTGGGCTAGGAAGTGAAAATATAAAAGACAGAACAATAGTCCTGGCCTTCAAAAAGTTTACATTGGAAAAAACAACAGGGTCCAAGAGAGAAAATATTTGCAAATACACAAAAAGCAATATATTATAGTGTAGGAAGACCCTAAACAATGGGGCGTGGAAGGGGGGGGGGGGTTGGATCAGGAAAGATCCTGCTTAAGTCATGGGGTGTGGGTTATTTCTTGAAATTGGTTGGTGATTCTAAGAGGCTGCATTGAGGAGAGAAAGCATTCCAGGCAGTGGGAGCAGTCGGTAAAGGTGTGGAGGTGGGAGATGGAATTTCACGTCCAAGGGTGCCAGTCAGCCGAATGTGTTAATAATAAATCTGTTAAGGTAGACTGGGACCAGAATTGTGAAAGGCTTTTAATTTCATACAGGCATTTTACTTGGTCCTAGGGCCAATTTGGGTCCATGAGAACTTCGGTCCCAACCTCCAATGCTCCCAATAATTGGATGCACATTAGTGGTCACTTGGCTTAGAAGCTGGATAACATTGACCGCTGGGGTCAGGAGTCACCAAAGCCGTCTGTAGAGAGCTGGTTGGGTGTAGAGGTTGCTGAGTAGAGGGAGGGATCAGAGGTCGGCAAGGGTGCCAGGGTTCTGGGGTCCTGGTCTAGAGGGCTCTGGGCGTTTCCCAGACTGCTCCATGAGGACGCTGCCCGCGCCTTACCCGCTCGGGGCCGGAGCCGCCAACGAAGAAGCCCAAACACGGCGACCGCCATCTTCGCCGGAGGTCTGTACGGGTCCCGGTTGGAGGTGGAAGTAACAAAGCATTATGGGGACTCCAGGCTCAGAAGCGGAAGTCGTAGCACGGCTCGAGGGAGGAGCCCACGCCAATCTTCCGGACTCCTTTCTTCTCCCTCCCCCCTCCGCCCCGCCTTCTAGAGATCACGTGAGCGCAGGCGCAGATCAAAGCGTCCTTGTCTCCTAGCAACGAGGTCCGGGTGCCGAGAACAGATTTTTCTTTGTGCCTGCAGGGTGCTGCAGCCCCAACCCGCATTGCAGCGCCTCCCCCTGGCGGGCTCCCAGATCGCTGCTCCCTGAGCTCTTCTTTAGATCTTTAACCCTCCATGCCCATTGCTTCTCAACTATTGACACCCTTTCCTTCTCCTCATTGCACCGAGGGTCACCCAACTCCTCTCTTGATACCTTTCTCCCAGACTTCAGAAGTTCCCCTTCCCTCTCCTTACCTCACTCCTGATTCCAGTATCCCCAAGTGTTTCAAAGCTGTCCACTCTGTCTTCTGTCCTCCTACCACTGAACTTTAGTATTACCCACCCAAAGGAAGCCATGCATGGAGGTAACTAGATAAGTGTGCTGTAGATTTTTCCCTGCTTAACCAGACCTTTGAGGGTCATTGTCTCATTCATTTCTAGGAAGAGTATGATTGGGTTCTCTTTTCTTTTTAGTTGTTCCTGCTCAGAGCCCTGTGGGAAGAGGAGGTATCTGCATTTCTGATGCCCTCATTGCCAAGAGAAACTTGGCCTTCACAAATGAGACGGATCCTCCAGAGGTGATGTGAGTATCTAATGGGATGGAAGGTGTTTTAAACTCCAAAACTCTATTCATTAACAAACCCCCTTCACCACTCTCTTTCCACCAACACCCCCACACAATACACTTAAAACAACAAAATATTGCTGAGGTTAGGGAAAGTCTTCTTCTTTGGGCCATCGGAAAAAAGAATTAGAAAAAAAGTGGGTATAGCTGATGGTTTACTGAAATTATCTCCTGGTGTCTCAGGTAGTCTGGGGGTCTCATTTGTTTCCTCTTTTAAACTTTTACCTTATATCTTAAAATAAAGACTGAGTATTGGTTCCAAGGCAGAAGAGTGGCAAGGGCTAGGCAATTGGGATTAATTGACTTGCCCAGAGTCACACAGCTAGGAAGTGTGTGAGGTCAGATTTAAATCCAGAACCTCTAATTTCCAGGCCTGGTTCTCTATCCACTGAGCCACCTACTTGCCCCTCATTTGTTTTTTTTTTTAAGAAAAAAAAATTTAAAAAGAAAGAAATGAAAAACTCTTCAGAAACAATCTTCCTTTATTATCGTTTTCATCAGACTCACTGGAATTTCCCATTGCAATTTTTGCTGCTCTGGAGAACCTGGGTCCAGACTGTGCCAGATCTAACAATCCTTACTACATTCATAAGGACATTCTAGTTGAAAGCTGATTGAAGTCCTTCAGCACTGTTGCCCTCTGAGGGATTGCTATTTCTGGCTTTGCAACACTGAAGACATGGGACTATCACTGTAATATTTGCTTCTCTTCCCAGGGCTCAGGCTCTTGCTGCACTGCAGACTGTCCGCCTAGACGGAGAAGGTATAGGCTATATTGGAAATCTGGAGGGTCTCCAAGCCCTTCATAGTCTCTACCTTCAAGAGGTGAGTTTTCCCAAACAACCAAAGGGACAGTTTTGAAGGGCCTAAAAAGGCCCCATTTGTATAGCAGCCCGATTGTTCCATTGTTTCTTTCTTTACTTCTTCCCACCTCTATGTTTTTCTATTACAGAATGAGATTGAGCGAATTGAGAATTTGGACTGCCTCCCATCCTTGCGGTAGGTAATATAGTCTAGTCCTATGGGTTGTGGGGGCTTTGGAATACTCACAATAAAGTCATGGGTCCGTTTTCAGAACAGTTAGCCTAGCTTTCTCTTCTTTTCCAATATCAATGCCTCCGGATTCCACTGTTTCCCTTTTCCTTTACTACTCTGATTAGCAATTTGTGTCTTTATTTCCCTTTTTCTCTAGCTACCTAACCCTAGCAGGAAATAAGATCCAACAGGTAGAAAACCTTCATGGTCTTCCACAACTGCAGCTCCTGGACTTGTCCCACAACCAAATTGCAACATTGCAACTAGGTAAGAGACCCCTTGTCCTGGCCCAGGACACTGAGCCCCCCTCCCTTTTTTTTTTAAACCCTTACCTTCCATCTTGGAGTCAATACTGTGTATTGGCTTCAAGGCAGAAGAGTGGTAAGGGCTAGGCAATGGGGGTGAAGTGACTTGCCCAGGGTCACACAGCTGGGAAGTGTCTGAGGCCAGATTTGAACCTAGGACTTCCCGTCTCCAGGCCTGACTCTCAATCCACTGAGCCACCCAGCTCACCCCCACCCTCCCTTTTCAATGCTATCCCAATTCCTCAGAGGTTTCAAAAGAACAGGGTTAGGTTAAGAGGAATGTCATACGTGATTGCCAAAAAAAAAAAAACACAACTCTGCACTTGGCAAAGGTGGGAGTGAGAAAGGAGATGTCTTACTTGGCTTTATTTTCTCCCTTCTTCCTGTATAGCTGAACTTCCTCAGAATCTCCTAGTCCTTAGTCTTTCTGGGAATGGTTGTACCAAGCAGAACGGCTACAGGTAAGTAAATGGGAGGGAGTCAGATCTATAGACTAAAGGAACCAAGCAATCTATAGGATAGAATGAACTTACTCTGTTCCTCCACCATTTCCCAATGGTACCCAAAGTTCCATCTCTTCTGGCTTAGACTACTTTTGATTTGGGAAGTGTATAGGGTGTTCAGGGAAAACTAGCACCTCTAGTATTAGGGCTCAGTGAGCCTTTTTCAGGGCTGCTTTCTTCCTTTGGTGTTCACCTTTCATCTGTTCTCACCTATGACTCCAAGAAGCTGTAGCATGTGCAGCAGCCACACCCCAGTAAATCATCTTGGCAAGCTGGCTAAATCAATCTGAAGGTTGATATAGGCTTCAAACCCATTATGAGTTAGTGGGATATGTATGTGAAGCCTTCCCTCTGCAGGATGGGTGGATGAGGACGATTTGTTCCAACAGCCAAGAAGGCTGAAATAGGCACTGTGAAGCACATAGAGCTTGATTAGACAATGAAGAAGCCAAGATCATCCACTTCATCCTGAGCCATCAGGTGTTGTCTTGACTTTTGTCTTGCCACTGGACTTTAATGTCTCTGGAAGACAGAGTGTGACTAAAGACTTTATACAACTTTGCCTCACTTAACTACAATTTGTATGGGAGTCAAAAGACATCCCTAACAATATCATGTTGCTCCTCTTCTAGTACAACAGATAACACCTTGGACTGACTGCTTTATTTCTGTAGCCCACAGCCAGGTCCCAAATGATGATGGCTAGACCAACTACTGAGGAACTTACACCCTTTTACCAGACAGACTGTCGTCTTGAGGGGCAGAGCTAGGGGCTGTTTTTTCCTCTATCTTCTGTGTCTCCTTGCTCCCTTGGAGAAGGGCCCTTGCACACACAGGATATACTTTTCCCACACAATGCTATCTTTTCTTCCCTTTAGGAAAATGGTGATAGAGTCCTTACCTCAGCTTCTGGATCTCGATGGTGAGACAGTGCCAGGATGGGAGGACCCAAAGGAGGAGGACAAAGTGACTGACATCCAGGATGAGTTCCCTGAGTTGAGTGGCCCCTTCTGTACGGAACGAGGTAACTGTTTCCTCCCAAAGCATAAATACCACCAAGCAGATAGTGGTGTGAGAAGGGAATAGGAAAGTCAAGATGTCACCTTAACAAAACATCCCCAGGCAAGAGAGAAGGGACAGGGCAGTTTCAGCAGGCTCAAAAATGAAAAACTATGACTGTAAAAGGTCTTTAGTCATGGAAGTACTTAGTGACATACTCTTGTATCAAACCTCCATGTGTCTAGCCTTATATCTTCATCCATCTCTTGGGAAGGGAAATTTATATAGGAAGCTTAAATGTCTTCCCAGATGCTCACCACATAGAAACACCCCTTCCCCAGTAATCCAGAGCAGTTAACTGGGGCACATGACAGTTGCTGGGCTTCATTCTGCCCCAGCCTGCCAAATTCAGAGGACACCATCAGCACTTATATTCCTTCAAACAACAAAGCTTGACAAATAAGTTTCAAGTATAATTAATTTTTAAAGGCTGTAGATCCAACAAATGCTTTGTGTTTGAATCCCAAAGTCTCCAACTCATGGGAGAGAGTACCACAGTAGTTACTATTGCTTCTTGCTTAAGACTCTGTCATATGTGCTTGTGAGAAGCATGTGCCAAGCCTTCTTTTTTCTTTTCCTGTAGAGGAAATAAATACCTATCCCTTCCTTAAAAATAAAATCAAATAATGGGATAGGATGCAGACGCCAGATGAGTTCCTCTTTGGCCCTGCTCTTCAGCCTATGGTAGGTCCTCTAGCTATATTTCAGGCTTTTGACCTAGAGATTGGTTTGTGCAGCTTATCCCAGATGAACAACAGCTAAGTAGAGTTCTGGATCCAGCCTCCTCTTTCTGAATTCAAGGACATAGGTCTGTGTTTCCTTCTCTTACAGGCTTTCTAGAGGAATTGGAACAGGAGCTGGCCAGTCATAGGGATAGGAGACTAAGGGAGGCCCTGATGGAACATCAGATCAGGATGGCATGTAAACCTGTACTCACTGACCTCTCATCACTACCAGGGGCCCCTCTGTCCAAGAACCACAGCCCACCCCCAATGCCTGGGAAAGACACAGTTGGGGCCAGCCCCACTGCCAGTTCCCCTGGGCAACCTTCTGCCATGAGGAAACCCTGTGGCCTAAACAGCCAGGGGCAGAGCAACAGAGTTCAGGTGGAAAGAAAGGGAAAGCAGACCACTGGCCCCCAAGCCAAGACTCAACATGCTACCCGAACAACAACGATAAGAGCCAAGAAATGAATGACCCCAGCCTCTTTAGAACCCACCTTTTCTCGGCCAGCAAAGCTATAGGAGAGATAAAAGGGTGGGAAAGAAGAGTAGCCAGGTCTTTAAATTCCCATTTCCTGATAAAAGCTCATTCCTAATAAACAGCTTCTGGCATCCAGTTGCTCATTTCACATTACTGGCTAGGGAAATTAGATTGGGAACTCCAGTGACCTGCATGGCCATTCTTCCCATATCAAAGGTTTAAAATTCAGTGAACAAGGAAAAGAAAACAAGTTTATTGAATCAGCACTATTAGACCAGAGCAAGGTTCAGAATGAGGGAAGAAAAAACAACAACTCTTCAGCCTGAATGAGGACATCTGGGCCCTAGTGAGAGGCTATAATTGTTGGCCATAAACCTGGCTTTCCTTTTCCACAAAGGCCTGGAAGAGGCTGGCTATCTCCTGGGGAGACAGAGACTGTTCCCCAGCTAGTAGTTTCCTCAGAGTCTCCTGTCCTTCCTGCTCCAGATCCTGCTGTTTCTTCTGGAGTTGCTTTCCCTCTTCCTATCCAAGAGAGACAGAGATTAACCCTGAGAATCAACATAGAGGTAAAATGGGGGGGGGGGAGATGGAGAGAAAAGAAAATTATCTCAGATATTGTATTGCATCACTGGTAGTGGCACAATGAATAGATTACTTGGTGTGGAATCAGATTTATCTTCCTGAGTCCAAATCTGACCTCAGACAGTTCCTAACTGTATGACACTGGGCAAATCACTTAACCTTTTTTTGCCTCAGTTTCCTCATCTGTCAAAAGAGCCGGAGAAGGAAATGGGAAACCATTCCAGTAACTTTGCCAAGGAAACCCCAAATGGGGTCACAAAGAGTCAGACATGACTAAAAATGACAACAATAGCATTAATCATCACAGAAATGGACCTGGCCAGCTCTGGAGCCTCATGCCTAGTTCCCCTTCCAAGGACCGAGCTGACCACAGTGATGAGGGAAAAAGCATTCTTCCTCTTCCACTAAACTGTCAGAATAACTCCCTTTCCTCACCTGGTCACTCTCCATCAAGTCCAGAGCTGCTTGGTGCCCACAGTAGAGTGGGTGTCGTCGATCCACCTGGGTCTGAAATCGTGGGTGAGTCCGGACAGGATCTTTATCCCCAAAAGTAGGGGAGAATACCTGGGGGGCCTGAGTCACCCCCACCCCAAACACAAAGGGCTTGAAAACTGACCTATAGAGAGAAGGGAAACATGAGCAAGCCAACAGGCATATACCCTGGCTCTTTTTTCTAAACTCTAGTGGCTTCACTCATTTATTGCCTCTCTTAAATTCCTTGGTTCTGCCTACTGCCTTCCCCAAACTCCCACCTCTCTTTCCCTGGCACCTGCTGGGGTCTGGTGTGGCAGTGAGGAAATGGACACAGGGCTTGGAGGAATCCTGAGGCAGGACAGACACCATGCTGGCTGTAGTTCGGAAGCCTCCAGAATCCATACAGATACCACTCTCCTTATTCCGAAGGATGCCCATCATTGTCGTTGCTGTGATGCCACCTGCCAAGGTCACAAATAAAGTGGTCAGCCTGACCCCTTAATGCCACTGACAGAACCCAGGGCAGGCGGTCACAACTAGGAACCCCCAGAGCAGAAGGCAAAGACATTGGTGTGACCCTATGCCTGTGCCCTCACAGCCCTGAGCCAACCCCATCTGTACACCTTGATATTGCTTTAGGAGTTCCCGGCCAGCCTTAAATCGAGCCTTGGCAGCCTCCATGCGCACAGGTTGGTGGACCAATGAAAAGACGTGGGCAAAATCAAAGGTGGTTTGCCCATCCCACCATCCCTGTTTCTGGGCATGGGCCCGAAGCTCTGGGTGTTCATCGGTGATGTCCGTGCCAATGCTCAGCTGATTGGAGATGTTCCTGGCACCCTCTGTGGTGTTGGAGAAAAGGAAAGAAAGCCAGAGTCTGTGGGTCTAGTCCTGCTCCTTCCACACTCAGTATCATCTCTTCCAGTGGGCTCACTCAATAGTCTCTCCTCCTGGCTTCTTCCTCACCTCCCTAACCCTACCTCAGCAACTCTCTTACATTTTTCTGTTTGCTCCATCCCAGGGTGCCTAAAGCTAAGCAAGGCATAATCCCTCAAGAGAAATGGGTGGGATCCCTCACCTTGAATCCTCTGTGCAGCCCAAAGCTTCCCAGCTGTTTCCAGCACCCAGGCCTCTTTTCGGTCAGCCAACAGAAAGGTGTTGTGGTAGCAGAAGGGGGTGGGGTTCTCTCGGCAGCTTCCCCCCTGCCCATATTGCTCCAGCAAGTTGGTGATAACCTTCAAGGCCTCCTGGGCTGAGCTGCCCCGTTCTAATCCTAGTCTAATAAAGAAAGTAGTTCAAGGGAGAGGCACAGGGACATCTGGAACAATTTGCTCAGGTTTACACAGTCCAATAGCTGGAATTAGCTACTCTAACAGAACCGTATGCAAGGTATATGCTGAACACAAGACTTAACTCTAGAGAAAAAAAAGGAGCCAGTTCTTGCTAGTCTAATGGGAAATATGGAAGTCTGAGCCTTCAAGGAGTTCCAAGTCTTCTGGGATCATCCTTGTAATGAGGATGGGAACAGAGACTCATAAGCAGATTCTCTAGTCAGCTAGAGGGAGAAAAAGATGTACAGAAAGTCAAGGGACACTTGTTATGTTTACTCATATTAAAACTATGAAGTGGCAAGAACTGAAGTGTTGAAATGGATTAAGGGAGACACTTTATTCATATCTCTGCTCATTTCTGGGAGATAACAACAGCTAACATTTATACAATACTTTATGATTTCAAAATGTTTTACATACATTTTCTTATAACAACCCTGTCAGACAATTAATGGTATAATTTTACTCTAGTTTAGATTCAAGTTCACATCTTGCCTCAGACACTAGCTGTGTAACTTTGACTAAATTGCTTAACCTCTATTTGTCTTAGTTTTATCTTCTATAAGAAGGGGATAATAATAGCACCTATCTACCAACATGGTTGTAAGGATCAAATTAGATGTTTGTAGAAGCCCTTTGCAAACTTCAAGACTAAATAAATGCTAGCCATTATTTTTGAAACCTTTACCTTAAGAGTCAATACTGTGTATAGATTCCAAGGCAGAAAAGTGGTAAGTGAAGTGACTTGCCCAGGTTGATACACTAGGAAGTGTCTGAGGCCAAATTTGAATCCAGGACCTCCTGTCTCTAGGCCTGGCTCTCAATTCACTGATCCACCTTGCTGTCCCCCTTCTAGCTATTATTATTATCTCCCAGAACTGGAAACTGAGAATCACAGAGATAAATAACTTCCCCATAGTCACCCATGTAGTATCAAAGGCAGAATTTGAACCCAGTCCTCTCCTGACTCCAAGTCAGGTACTCTCCCCAGTATATATGAAGTTGTTCAATAATGTCCAACTCTTCATGGCCCCATTTGCCCATTTCTTGGCAAAAATATTGGAGTGATTTGCCATTTCCTTCTCCAGCTCACTTGACAGATATGGAAACTGAGGCTTGTCACACAGCTAGGAAGTATCTGAAGCTGGATTTGAACTCAAGAAGAGGTATCTTCCAGAACACAGGTCCCCACACTACCTAGCGGCTCCACTATATGGGGAGGGGAGAGCCTCATTCTCCCCACACTGTGTCCTGGTCCCTCACCTGAGAAGATCCATGCCGAGCAGGGCTTCTTCCTGGCCCACTGGCTCTTGTGTCCACACAGCCTCGTTGCCAATGCAGACACCATGTTCATTGGCACCCATCTCGGCCCCCCACAGCCAGGCTGGCCGGCTCAGGATCACAGCGTGAGTTCTTTCCACTTGGTCCACCTCGATGTAAGTGCACTGGAGAATGACAGGGAGCACCGCCCTCAAGGGTCAGTGAGTTTGGAAGATATTTATTCCACTATATTCCTTTCTCTCATGGAGGGTCATGGGCTCTCAGATCTAGAGCTGAAAAGGGATCTTAGGAGACCCATTAGTCTAACCTACAGCTGAGGAAACTGAGGCTGGGCGTGTGTGAGTGTAAGTGAAATGACTTGCCCAAGCTTCCACAGGTGGTGTCAGTGATAGGATCTGAACCAACATCCTGCCTTTCTACCACACTAAGCCTAGCCCCAAACACTCACCTGGAGCCGGCTCCCCGGGGCATGAGTCCCCGAAGGGACCAGTACCACTTCCTGCACCTCATCCCGAGGCCGGTCCGAGTTCTTGGCAAAGACGACCGCAGGGATGGCAGAAGCCGGTGGAAGAGAGACAAAGCAGTCGCAGGAGCAGGGGACATCGGGCAGGGGTGGAGATGCCATCACCTGTGCGGCGGGGAGGTGGAAATAAGTCCCCACGGGGCTCACCCACTGTCACTAAAGGTCCCTCGTCCCCTACCCATTTCTCCACTGCAGACCCAGGCCTCCCTCTAACTCTCAAGTAGCCGAGTAGCGCCTCCGTCCACCCGCACGGACTACACCCAGGCGCGAGGGGGGGAGAACCCTCTCCGCCTCCGGCACGTGCGCACAGCCTCTTACGGGGACGCAAACAGGTTGCGCACGGGCTCGGCTCTCCTCGGACTGAGCGCAAAGAGACTCGTGGTCATGCTTGACTAGGTCTCCGCCCGCTCCCCCCCCCTCACTCCCCCACTTCCCCACTTCAAATGCACACCCAGAAGACACTCCCAAAACACACACTCTGAGAGCCCTGAACAGCTTCCCTTCTGCCCCTCCAGTGCCCACCTAGGGGCTTCTCTTCAAAAAGCCCCTATGCCCCAGTACCTTCCAAGGTCCCGGGCCATGTGCCGGGCTCCGTCACGTCCTCCGCCTGTGCCCAAAGCAAAGGCCAAGCCAAGGGGGAGGAGCCGCTGACCGGCCCCTCGAACTGCAGTCCCTACCTGATCCACCAGGGTGCGCGCCAGCATCACCTCTGCGGCAGGAACTTTAATCACCTCCCCTCTCCTGTCCCCAACTTGAATTGATACCCAGTTCTGCCCTGATACCAAAGGTGGAGGGATGCGCCTTTACCAAGCACACTTTCATACCTTCTCCAAGAGGATCCTGAGGCGGAAAGAAAGGGTTGGATTCAGGGACGAGCTGGGGAATTCCAGCTATGCAGGGTGTTCCAAGAGCCTTAGTTTAATTTTTAGCTATTAAAAACTTAGTGGCCAGTAATAACACTACTAGATCTGTATCCCAAAAAGTAAAAAAAATGGGGGGGGAGGAACATACTTATGCAAAAATATTTATAACTGCTCTTTTTGTGGTGTCAAAAAATTGGAAATTGAAAGGGTGTCCATTAATTAGGGAAGGGCTAACTAAATGGTGGTATATGATGGTGACAGAATAATATTGTGCTGTAAGGAATGATGAATAGGGTAAGTTCAGAAAGAGCTGAAAAAAATACATGAAGAGAAATAAGCAGAACCAAAAGAACACTGTACACAATAACAGCAATATTGTGGAATGATCAAGGATCAACTGTGATTAACTTCATTACTCTCAACAATACAACAATCCAGAGCAATTTGGAGGGATTTATGCCAAAGAATGCTATCCACCTCCAGATAAAGAACTGTTGGAGTTATAATGCAGATCAAAGCACACAATTTTTTACTTTAATTTTTGTTTGTTTTTTGGGGGGGGGTTGGTTTTATATGATTATTCTCTTATAAAAATGAACAATGTGGAAATGTTTTGTATGTATATACATGTATAACCCAGATCAAATTGCTTGTCAGCTCCAAGAAGGGAGAAGAAAAGGAGGAAGGAAGACAATTTGTATCATATAATTTCAGAAAACTTTATGTGGAAATTTGTTATTACATTTAATTGGCAAAATAAAATATTTTTATAATAAAAAAGTATTAAGCCATTGTTTTTTCCTTTTAAAAACTGTAATATTTATGTCATGTTTTATTGGCATGACTATAATATTCAATAAAAGGACATTTTCATTAAAAAATAAAGTTTACAAAACAAAACAAAAAAAACTCTTATTGGTCATGAAAGGAGGGAGGTAGCTAGGTAATACAATGGATAGAGTGCTGAACCTGGAGTCAATAGAACCTGGGTTCAAATATGACCTCAGACACTTCCTGGCTGTGTTGCCCTGGGAAAGTCACTTAATCCTAATTGTCTAGCCCTTATTTCTCTTTTATCTTGGAATCTTACATTCTAAGAAAGTTAAAAAAACAAAAACAAATTAAAGCTATCCTCAACAAAGGGAGGAAACCAGCATTCCAGGCACTTGATAAATGCCAGGGATTTTATAAAATATTGTCACATTTGGTTCTCACAACAACACTGGTTGTTGCTATTATTATACCCATTTTATAGTTGGAGGAATTGAATCAGATAGAAAGTAGTTGATTTGCCCAGAATCACTCAACTAATTAGTGTCCAAGGTTGGATTTGAACTCAGATCCTCCTGACTCCAGACCCATACTCTAGCCACTTCACCACCCATCTGCCTACAATCCCATGAGGAGCTGTTTCATTTTTGTTGGTGAGCTTAGCATAGCACCTAGTATATGCTTAATAAATGGTCACTGAAAAGGAAAAAGAAACAATGTTGTAATCATGACTAAGATGAGCCCTGAAAAAGAGATGACAAATTGCTTCTCACTCCCTTCTTTGCATTGGTGGGGGACTATGGGTGTGTGACATTCTAAACTCTGCCAAGTTGAGTGGATATCTTGATTAATTTCAA
Organism: Monodelphis domestica; assembly: GCF_027887165.1. NCBI lineage: Eukaryota > Metazoa > Chordata > Mammalia > Didelphimorphia > Didelphidae > Monodelphis > Monodelphis domestica. The sequence continues at coordinate 199,248,856 of NC_077228.1, forward strand.
TGAACTGCTTTGTTTTTATTCTTTGCTACAAAGGATGACTCTTTTGTAGGTAGGGAGGGGAAGGAAGGATATATGGAAATGGTGATATGAATTTAAAAGATGTCAATAGAAATATTTTTAAATGTCTGTTGAATTGCATCCTCGAACCATTTGGGGTCATTCATTTTTATAACAGTGACAAGAAAAATAGCCAACCTTTTCTTGACCAATGACACATGTAAAACCCAGTGGAATTTTTCATCAGCTATGGGAGGGGGTTGACGGGAGGGGAGGGAAAGAATATGATTTTTGTAATCCTGAAAAAATTATCTAAATTAATCAATTAAATAAAAATTAAAAAACAGCTAACCTTTATAAAAGTCCCAGGTTTACAAAGCACTTTCCTCACCAGGCTGTGAAGTGGATATTTTATTATCTCCTTTTTTCAAATGAGGAAACCAAGGCTCAGAAAGATAAGGCAACTTTCCCAGAGTCACACAACTAGTCAAATGTCAAAGTTAGGATTTTTAATTCCCTCCCCTGGAATAAATTCTTAGGCTTCAAGAGCTCAAAGAGACTTTGGCACTGACTTAGTTCAACTCTGTGTTTTACAACTGAGGAGACAGAAGCCCAGGCTGGGGCCTAGAGACAAGAGGTCCTGGGTTCAAATGTGGACTCAGATACTTACTAGCTGTCAGACCCTGGATGAGTCACTTAACCCAATTGCCTAGCCCTTACACTCTTCTGCCTTAGAATTCCAAGCCAGAAGGTAAGGGTTAAAAAAAAAAAGACCTAAACTAAATTGCTATGACTTCATATGTATGATGAGTATCATATTTTTTGCTTTCTCAATGGAGGAGGAGAGGAAGAGGAAAGGAGAAAATTTGGAACGGAAATAAAAAATTAAAATAAAATTAATTACCAATAGATTGGAGATGTAATTGTTGGCATTTTCATAGTACTTTAAGGTTTGCAAAGCTCTTTATAAGTTCCTATGATTAAATCTTTGTTAATACTTGTTTTTGTAGAAAGTGACTATATTATATATAATTTTTAAAAATTATCCTCTTATAAATATACAGAAGAAACTTTGGCCTGAAAGTTGAGACCTGGTTTCTAATGCCAGCTCTCACAATAACATGACTCTCTCTCTTTCTCTATCTCTGTCTCTCTCTCTCTAATGGGAAGTTTAGAATATGTGATTTCTAAGATCCTTCCAAGCTTTGATCTTTAATGATTCTAAAGAAAAAATATATATTCTTATCAGCCTTGGGTTGTTGCTTTTGGGGTTGTTTTTTTTTTGGGGGGGGGAGTGGGGTCTTATCCTAGGTATCATACATCTAGAGGTAGAAGTAGTCCTCAGAATCCACCAAGCCCAAACACCTCATCATACAGATGGAGAAACTGAGACCCAAGGAGGTTAAGGTCATACAGGTAGTTTCAGGGGGATTATTTGAACCTGGGTAGTACTCTGACTAAGTGTGTTTTGAAACTTTGATTTAATAGAAAGAGAACTACTTTGTTCTGCTTTTGTGTGGAGCTTTATCTGATTTTTATAAGTTGTCACAAATCACTTGTTACCCCATACTTGTGCTAATACTAAGAGAAACACCCCATGCCCCCCAGGCTTAGCCCTCTCCTTATAAGCCCTGCTTGGATCATCCCTTAGGGCTTTTGGTTCTCTTCCTTCTGTAGTTCCCTAGTTGCCCTCTTGGAGGCAATAAAAAAAAAAAGAAAAAAGAATTTAAAAGTTGGAAGGCATAGAACAGCCAAATGATAGGTGGATTTTCTGAACTTTCTTTCTTTCGCTTTCTCACCCTTAAGACTTCACTGACCCTCCTCCCTGGAAGGGATTTCTTCTTCATATCCCAGCTGGGGTGATGGCAGCCTTTAGTGTCTGCAGGCTAACACAAAACTGTGACAAGGACCCAGGTGTCATCCTTCCCTCTCCCCCCACCCCTCCTCCAGGAATGTGGAGCAGGGTCTGTGGGGTCAGAGGTGGCCCAAGGCTTTGGTAGGGGGTGCTGAGCCAGCTGAGCCACATTGCTGCCGCCCCAGTGTCACCAGCCCCACCAAAGGCCCCCACTAAGAATGAAGGTCAGAGGGAGGAGCCAGAGAGGGACAGCCTCAGCCCTGCCCCAACAGGCCCAGCCAGCCCCGCAGCTGCCCTCCTGCCTGTGGGGAAGGGGAATAACAGGGAGGGGCTGCCTTCCTAGGGCCCGTCCACCCCCAGATCTCCAAATGAGAGTAGTTCCTCCAGGAGCTGTGAGAGAGTGAGCATCCTTGTCAATATTCCCCCTCTGCACCCACCAATGGGAAGACAAATACCTGGGCTGGTGAAGAGGATTAGAGTCGATTTCCCAATTCCCTCTGAAGGTCCTTCCCTTAGGCCCTGTATGCCCTCCCAGGTCCCAAGATAGCGATAAACCCTGGCAAACTCGGATCACACACACATGCCTCCGGAGGAACACTAGTTCTACCGACCAGGGTCCAAATTTAGAGGAAAGGTGGAAAATGGGGGAAACCTGGGATCCTACCAGGACCACCTCTTCATTTTGGAAGAGAAAGAAACCACTTAAGAGGGAACATTTCCCCCCAGGGTTCCGAGGAGATGAGTCTCACCCCAATCCAAGAAGCCTTCAAACAACTGGGTGTTTTGGCAGGGTGGTGAAGTGAAGAAAGAGTTCTTCAGAGAATTCCAGGGAATGAGATTGGAGGGAATGAACAAGGATCTGTGTTACCTGTTTCTGTGAATATACCTAAGAATTTATTGTGTAACTGTGTTTCCCTTGGTTTCCAGCTGGGTGGGGGCCCATCAGATATTTCTGCCTGCCTTTCATCAGGCTTGTCCATGATAGGGATCAGCCCTGGTATAGCCAGGGTGAGGAAATCACTGTCAGTCACTCCCATCTCACACACACACAGAAGGGGACACACACACACACACACACACACACACACACAGGGCTAGAAGGCAGGGGTGGAGCCAAGTGGCACTGGGGGAGCCTAGGGTCTTTTCTAGGGGCAGAGAGTGGGGGGCCACTTGTTTCCCTCTAACCAAGTCCTCAAAACCTAAGAGAAAAGACTCCATCTTTGCCCCCACCCCACCCCATATTGCCAAACCAGTAGCAGGACCTGAGTCAGAGACCCTTCCTACCCCAGTGATTTGCCCAGGGTGTCTAGGACCAGGAAAGACCCCACTGGAGGACTCATTCCAGTATACCGCCTCTCCAGGCTCCCCAAACCTCACCAGGAATTCTGAATCAACAAAACAAAACAAAATACAAATCTGGAGAACAAAAGAGAACCAAGGGGTCAACAACTTTATTATGGCATAAACACACACAGAGGTCATTTCCCCTCCTTCCTCCTCTCCTTTTCATTTGAGGGAAATGTGGGTTCACAGCAGTTAAAGAAAAAAATCCTACATATGTCCTCTAGGGGGGCTGCCTCGGAGAGGAAATGTCAGGCAGCCAAGCAACCTAGGTCTATAGGGGAGAGGGACCAGAGGAACCCCTCCCAAAGGATCTCTCACCCTATCCACCATGGACACCCTGTAGGGGAAGGAGGGCTATGTTTCCCAGCTTGGAGAATCCTTCAGGCTACACCATACCTATCCTACATAAAGCAGCCATTCTGGTGGCAGAGGGATGAGATGGTTGGTTTCAATTGGTAGACAAGGGGGAGCCCACACAGACTGGTATCTTCTCTTTCTCCCCCTTACTCCATGTGGCTAACAGGATGAGCTCTCCTGACCAGGTCCCCTCTCAACTGGGCAGGGGATGCTCAGAATAGGGGTAGAATTGGGGAAGAGAAGGAAGAAAGCATTAAATCTCAAAACTACCCCATGCCCCAGAAACAATTCCCCCAAGAAGGGGGTATCTTGTCCTTCTTAAGAGGGAAGGATCCCCCTTTTCTACACAAAAACATATACACATACAACCCTCATCTATGTCCCATTTCCCCTTACCCAGGAGTTACCAATTCATGAATGGATTCAACTCCTGGGAAGGAAGGGGCAGAGGGAGATGCTACTGGAGATCCTAGGCCCTTAGAGCACCCAAGGGAGATGGAATTCTCCCTAAATGGAGACTCCAGGCTCAGCAGAGAACTACATATATGCACTCTCTTTCAAACACTCATATGCACACACATGTACACACACACATACACCCCTAAAATTAAATAAAATACCCTTTACTTATAACTTAAAAATCAAAACACAGCTAAATCTCACACAGGTTTGGGAGGCAAGAGGGGAGGGAGAATCTTTGAAGGAGCCTTTCTCAAACTTTCTTTTGTCCCTTTCCCAAGGGACCCTACTCAGATGGAATCCAGGGTCCTGGACATATCTGGGCTCACTCTTCTCATATCCCTGTTCCCAGTGTCTGTCTCAACTAGACCTTCCCCCTTCCCTCTTTCCCAACATCACAATTCAGTTTCATTTTTAAACATCTAAAGGGGAAGGGGAAAGGGACAGCTTTTTGGACATCTCCCTTGAAGGGAAGCATCTTATACACTAGAGAACAACTACTTCATAGAGAGGGAGAGGGAAAAAGAAAAGACTTGAATCCCCCCCCAAAAAAAGGAGATAAGGGGCCCTTTGGATAGGTTCCCCTATCCCCATTCCCTCTTTAACAGAGAACCCATGATAGGGGTAGGGATGGGGGTGCTTCAGACTGAAAAGAAAGGTGAGAGAAATAAGCTCCCTACAAATGGAAGGGATGGAGAGATGGTTAGGTGAAGAGGTTGGCCCAGCCTCAACTCTCTCCAGACTAATTAGTACTAGGATAGAAGTAAGGATGAGAGACCACCATCCCCTCCATCTCACCTATTGCCTAGCTATACCTTCTACACCCCTACAAAAGGGAAGCAGATATTTGAGAAAGAGGCCAGAGGAGGAAATGGGGGGGGGGCAGAATGGAGAAGATTTGAAGGTCAACATAAACCCTGGAAATGAGGCCCTAGGTTTAGAGGATTTGGGATACTGCATTTTTCTTCCTCAAAAATCATACTGTAGAGTACTCATTCAGAGTTTAGGGTTTCAGTCCCCTCCCTACACCCCCAAATCTGCTGACAGCTTCTGCTAGAAAAGCTCCCCGCAATGACCCCTTCCCCTAACTTGAGAAGGCTAAGGGCATCCTCCAGCCCAGCCCCCTCCTCTCAACCCCCACTTCACAGTCTCTAGCAGGGTGGTTCTGGAAGGGTTATGGAGATCAAAGGAGAGTTATTTCTCCCGCAACAATCTGGCTTTCCCTTCCTCCAACGCCCAGCCAAATGCAGACCCCGCCCCATGGGGACCTCAAGCCTCCCCCTCCGGAAACCCCAAGGACAGGAGGAGCCCTGTAAGCGGGATGAAAGGGGCCCGAGCCCGTGGGGAGGCTCCGGAGGCGCTTTCATGTCCCGGTTCCCAGGCACTAGGGACGTGTTCAGGCAGCTTCCCCCGCGCCCCGCGGCTCGGCCCCGCTCCTCTCTGCTCCCGGACGCGACGTCTCCTCTCTCTCCCTCTCTCTCTTTCTCTCCTGTAGGTGCCCAGGCTGGGGGATGGGGGTTGGGGTGGGGTGGGGGGTGCCGAAGACTCCTAGGGCCTGCACGTGTTGGTTGGGCTTGGGGCTGCGCTCAGAGGTGCATCCTACAGGGCCCCAGAGCTCTGCCCGGATCGCCAGGCTGGCCACTTCCCACTCCCTGCAGCTAAAGAACCCAAGCGTCCTGTCTCCCAGACCCATCCTCGCCCCCACCACTAACACGCTGATTCCGCCTCCAAATAAATAACCACTTTTCCCCTCCCACCAAAGCCGCCCTCCAATCCCAGAGGAAAAGGGGGCTCTCGTCTGAGACCCCAGAGTGGGAGAGGACGGTGCACTGGAGCTGGTGGGGGCGTCCAGCGAGGATGGCTCAGTTGGACAGTGCGGCGCCGGCGCTGCCCCCGCCGCCGCCCTCCGCTTCCCGCTTGCCTTTACCCCCTGGGGGTTCGGCAGCCGCTCCCGATTTCCCTTCGCACTGTGCTCCGGTCCCCGCTGCCTCCTCTTTAGAGCCCTCGTGGGTTTTCATGTGCTTGGCCAGGTGGTCGCTGCGCATGAAGACGCGGCTGCAGACAGCGCAAGGGAATTTCTTGGTGCCGGTGTGGGTCTGGAGGTGGCGCTGGAGCTCGTCGGAGCGAGTAAAGCGTTTCCCGCAGAAAAGCCAATTGCACACGAAGGGGCGGTCTCCGCTGTGCCAGCGCAGGTGCGCTTTGAGATGCGACGTCTTGGCATACGCCTTCCCGCAGCCCGGGATGTGGCAATTGTGGAGATGTTTCTTCTTGGCCCCGTCTGGCCCGCAGGGAGCCCCCAGCCGCTCCGCCTCCAGACAGTTGGGGCAGCGGCACACAGCCTGGCCTGAGCTTCGAGGCACCGAACGCCGGGAGCCCTTGGGTCGGGCCGCCCCGTCCAGACTGGCATCCAGCCCGTGGGTCTCGGGAGCTGTAGCTTCCAGGGGCTTAGCGCCGTCTGGCGGCCCTAGTAGATGCTGTCCGCCGGCAGCGGGGAGGAGATGATGTGGATGAGTGTGAGGCTGTGGCGCGCAAAGCTGATGATCCCCTACATAACCACCAAGGCCGGCTTGCAGCGCTCCCGGGTGACCTGAAGAGGCCAGAGTGCCTTGGGCATGAGGAAGGTCCATCCAGCTGGTACCCGGGTGGATGTCCCACCAAGAACCGTCCTCCGTGCCTGGGTGGGATGGCCGAAACCAGGATTCATAGTGATGAGACATGTCTGGCTGCAGAAGCTTGGAGAAAGGGCCCGGGGCCAAAGGGCTGTCGCTCTCCAGGTCCTCACAGGTTACCCGTGAGGAGCTCCCAGGCAGCTCATAGCCTTGTGAGAAGTCCACCTCAGGCCCCAGTGGTAGGTTCTGCAGCTCCCCGGCCTGGAGTGGGGAGGGGTAATCCCCTGTCTCTGGGCTTGTATGGCCCTGATACGTCTGAAGTGGCTGCAGATCGAGGCGCGGTGGGGAGGCACGGGGTGCTTCCGTGTGCTGGCTGCCCAGAGAGCCGCACACAGCGGTTAGCATTGCCGGAATCCGGGATGAGGAACAAGGCCTGTCAAGGTCGGCTCAGGTAGGACCTGGAAAAGAAAAAGGAGAAAAGAGATGGGAAAAGTTAGGAGCTGGCATGAAGACCTATTGCTCTTGCTCCATAATCTCCTGCCTATTTTACAAACCCTGGCTGGGGTAAATGGCCCCACTAAGAAATTCTGAGGAAAGGTTAAGAAGATTTAGGGTCCCTCTTAGTAGGCCATTCCTCTCTCCAGCCAAAAACAAGAAACAGGAGCTAACTAGGCTGGAAGTACCTGGAGACCTAGATCAATGGTACCAAGGCAGTCCAAGCCCAGAGTACTTTCCTCTTCAAAAAATTCCTCCCACAGGACCCGGCACATCCTAGGAGTTGGGTAATTACAGGCTCGGAGACCAGGCTGTACAGCCCCAAGGCGGGAGAGAAGTCCTGCGGCAAAACTCACAGCCCCGGGCTCCCCCAACCTCTTTCGACCAGCCAAAGCTGCGGTTCCACGTCACTTGCTTCCTGCCCCAATTGGGGGACCTGGCTATCCCTGAATTGCTCTGCCTCAACAACCTAAGGAGCCTACAAAGAGCACCTCAAAGCTCAATGATCCACTCTTGTCAAAGCTGAGCAGGTTCTGAGATTTAAGGAGGCAGAGTAAACACTGCCTCCCTTCTGTGAGTAGAGGGTTTAATCACCCCGCTTTCCATCTACTAGCCTGCCCCACCACTCTCCCCTCCCACACCCTGGCCCCCACCTTTTCCCCTAGGGCAGGGACTTCACCCTCCCTGGGGTGCAGATGCAAGTAGAATTAGGAGGGGCAGAGTTTCTCATTTCCCTCACCCCACACACAAACCCCAGGAGAATCCCTTAACTTTTCCTAGGCAGGAACATTTCTTACGTTGGCACCTAGTTTCACCACCCCCCTCAGCTGGTCCCCTCCCTTAAGGTGATGAAAACCCAGGTTGGAGAGAGAAAGTGAGACACTCTGCTCTCTGCAGGAAAAGCAATCGCTAGAGAAAGGCTTGTATACACCTCCTGAAAAAGGCAAAGGAGGTAAGAGTGGTGTAGGGAAAAGTTCGAGACCCTGAGTCAGAGCAAGCAGCTGGAGTCATCATACGGTTGCCATACTATGGCCTAGGCTACCTGTTTCTCCATCTCTCCCACCTCCTCCAGTTTTGGCCGTCACAAAGTGCTTGGGAAATTTGGTACCTTAGATGGCGCGTATGTGACTCTGTGAGGGGGCGGGGGGCGGGGGGCGGGGGTCTTCCTACCCAAAGTACTGTCAAGTTGCCTCCTAATCCGTTCCTGCAGACTTTGCAAAGAGAAGGATCGAGGGAAGTGGAGGCGGCGGCAGAAGCGACTGGGAAGGGTCCGGGGTGGGATGGGTCAGTCCGTTGTCTCTTACGCCTTCACCACAAGAAAGGAGAAAGGCAAAGCGGCAGGAACCGAGCTGGGGCCAGGGCGGGGCATTATGGAGCCGGTGGTGGGCAGGGAAAGCCTAGGGGGCGGGGCAGGTCAAAGACCCCAGCCACATCCAGGAGCCTGGGAACTCCCGGGGGAACCAAAGGGAACTGGAGCGAAGTTTCGGGCTAGAGAACCCGACTAAAAGCTGGAAAAATACGCCCTTCCGATCTTGTCTCCAGTCCCCGATTCAGAAGCAGAAAGGAGGCGCCTCCGCTCAGCCCTGGTACTCAATAGCCTGCTTGCTCACTCAGGTCGCCCCAGAGAAGAACCCCCGGAGCTTCCCGGCCCTACGCCTCCAAACCTGCTCCTGTGAAGCTGGGAAGAGAGATTCTCTGTTCGGAGTCGCCCAGGATCTTTACTCCCAAGCAATCCCTACCTAATCCCTAAAACACCCCCAGGCGCTTTTCTTCTGGGGCCCACCGAGGTTGAGTCCGGAATCCAGGAGTCACTGATTTAAAACCATTGAATCTCTCGGCCCCTCGGCTTGTGTAGCTTCCCATCACCTAGGTTTCCCGTCCTCCAGTCGTCCCAGTCCCTCCAGTTTCCCGACTTTTTATTCTTCTCAGTTTCTCCAGTCTCGCCAGTTTCCCCAGTTGCTCCAGTCCACTCCCATCCCACTTTCTGCAATGTCTGACCCTGCCCATCCTGTCCACATCTCCAGATCTCCTCAGTGCTCGGATCCCTGGACTCCTCTCCCTCCGAAGGGATTCTCCCCTTTGCCCTCCAACCATCGATCTCCTCCCACCCTCCACTCTCCTACCTCGGGACCCGGCTCCGCGAGCAGCAGCCGGCATACACCCAAAAGAGGGGCGCTCAGGGACTCCCAGAGTCAGTGATCTCTCAAGCCGCGAAGAGACCAGACCTTAGAGCTAGAGGTTCGATGGAGTGGGGTGCAGGAGGAAGACGAGGAGGAGGAGGAGGCAGATGGAAGGAGAGAAGAAGGCGAGGGGGAGTGAGCGGGGCCAGCTTCGCCTGTGACTCACGCTGTCTGCCTTCATCCTCTTCCCTTCGCTCCTTTTTCCCCTGGCTTCGGGCCACGCCCAGCTTTACCTGCGGCCGCCTTTAACCCTTCCAGGCTCGGCCCCAAGGAAGCTGGGGCCTCGGAGGAGGGGGCGGAGATGCGAATGGCTAATGAGGCAGTGCCCCACCTCCTCTCGGTCTCTCTCCTCCCTTCTTCCTCCCTCCAGCCCAAATCCCCCCAACCCCGCCCCAGATTTTTGGGCTAGGCTGTGGGTTTGTCAGGTTTTGCGTCACTCCCCCTTGGGGCTTAGCTGGTGGAAACTTTCCCCGAGCCTGAGAGAATTCGCCGGAGATCTCAGAGCTGTGGCCCCTGAGGGGAGGAGGGTGGGGTCCGAGCTCGATCTCACCACCCCCCCCCCCCACGCCCCGGGCAAAAGGGTCACTTCTCTAAAGCTTCCAAGGCGCCAGGTTGCCTAAACTCACTGTCCTAACCTAGTGCATGAAGGGATAAAATTGGGGAAACAGCGCCACCCCCCCAACCACCCCGTTCCCCAGGACTTCGAGAAGAGAGGAAACAGTTGAGCGTTAAGTATGTTTTAGGTCCTAGACCCGCAGGCCTAATCCGCTGGACTTTTCCCGATTCTTTCTCCCAGGTCTATTTTTTCCATTCCTTTCTCTTTCCCCCATTTTTATCTTTCCTTTGTTTGATTTCCTTCTCACTTTCCCTCTCTTTTCCGTCTTTTGTCTCTTCCCTTTTCTTTCTCTCTGTTTTTTCTCCCTCCTTTTTTCATTTTTTTTTGCATTTTATTCTTTTTTCTTTCTCATTTTCTTTCATCCTTTCGACTCATTTTTTCGATCTTTACTTTCCCTTTACTTTCCCTTTCCTCCCCTAAGGTGCCCACTCTTCCCTAATTGTGATAAGCCTTCCCCTCCTCCTATCTCTCCTTAGTGGGTTACTTCTCCTCCTGCCCTGGTTCTTGTTCCCATCCCTACCCCACCACCCCTTCCCTTCTATTTCTTGGTCCTGTCTCTAGCTAGATGTCTGTCACAAGCTTCTGGCGCCTTGAATCAGTGTCCACGTGGACCCATCAGTGGTGCCTTCTCCTCCCCAAGGATAGCCAGCCTGGCAAGAGGTGGTTGATAAAGCAGAGACCCACTCTGGCTGGCTGGAGTTTGGAGTGACAATCTAACCCGGGCCAGGAGATAGTGTGCTTTTTGTGGGTATCGATTTCCTACCTGGCCCACTCCACGAGGACTGAATTTGAATGCGGAAAATTACATATTTACGCAGTCATCCCGTGGCAGCCAGCCCTACTCTACCACTCTCAACTGGCTCACTCTTGATTATTGCCTTCAGTATTCCGGCATTCAAACAGTCTTTGCTCCTAACAACTCAGGAACACCCGCTATGGGATCCACTCCCAGAATCCGCTAAACTCAACTCTTGGGGGCCCGAGTTTTCCAAGCGAGTGCCAAGGGGCAGATTGCCAGCCACACGCGTACGGCACGCTACACGCCCCGACTGAATACGAGTGTTATCTATCTATCTCGCTATCTAATGCTGTGTCCATGCTTTGGTTGTAACATACGGATGAAACTGACCAAGAGTCGGTCCTGCTGCTCTAAATTCCTTTTGACATTCAGTATTCCTTTGAGGATTTCCAGTTGGATTGTTCGCTTCGACTTATGTTTGTTTGCGTAGCTTATTAACAGATACTGACATTTGAAGTAGAATTTTCAAGATGTTTGCAATCCTGTGACAGTTTATTGAAGACCCACCCTATGAAGATTTATTTATCGGTCTGCGTTCGAATTCCAGAAAAACCTCCTTGATCGTGAATTGTAGGGAGGGTATTGTATTAGCCACTCAAGTTTACATGCCTATCGAGGGGTGCCCCCCAAACTAATGAACCCGACTTCCACCAGCCACACACGAAAATAAGTCCTGTTATGTTTATTCTTCCTAGAGGTCTACATCCATATTAAAGAGATCTGGCTAGGGAGTCAGAAGGTCGGGATTCGAATTCCAGGCCTTTTTGGTTATGTATTAACTATGAGTGAATCACTGAACCTCAGTTTCGTCACCCCCAAAAGCAATAGTAAATCCTACCCTGCCGAGAATGGGAAAGCACCCCGAAAAATGTAAGCTTTGATTATTGTTTTGGCTATTGTATCCGATAGTATTATTCCTTGACGAAAAAGGTTGTCTCACTTTTGTCTCTGTATCCCCATTGCCTAGAACGGTGCCTGGATCATTGTAGGGCAAATGCTCCTTGAGTCATTGATTGCTTCAACTGTATAGGGCGATGTGGATTTCAAAGCACTTTCACGTACTACAGTCACTTTCGCATTGACGACACGTCCTGCAGAATTCTAGCCATAATTTTTAGATCCATTTTCCCATGGATTCCTGCCCCTTTGGGTCTTTTCGAAATTAAGGCTATCCTACCTCCATCTGTTTTAAGAATCTACATCTATACTACGTCGATACCATCTACACCTGTGCTCATCTTCTCCGTAGATCCGACTACACCCATTCAAAGCCACAAAGCATTCCTACAGTGACTCTTACGTGGTCTTCCTCTCTCGGATTCGTTTTCCGTCCTGAGAACAGCCCCAAAGCCCCAAGTTATGACCGGTAGAAGCGGAGCGTTTGTCCTCTGCTTGGTCTTCCGCCCCCAACGTCCGCTCGGGAATTCTCTTTCAGAAACTCAGAGTCGGGAATGCAGTCTCAGAGTTGCTCAGGGAGAACCTCGAGAATTCTCTTTCAGCTCCTGGCCACGGCCAGCTCCCAGGAGACTGAGATGCCCTTGTTAGCATGCACAAGTTCAGGGTCCTTCCCGCTCCCACCTCCTCAATCTTCCCTGCCCTGAGCTCCATAAGGTGGAATGAGATCTCGCAAGAATGGGTGTCTGGGGGCCGGGGAGGGGGAAGCCCGAGGCCCCGGAGCAGCTATTCTGCTGCTGATTCCCTCATGCTCCACGACCCCGAGGCCCTTAGTCTCCATTGAGCCTCTTCAGTCTCCTGCTAGAGCAGATTATCTCTACCCGTCATATTTCCTAGTTTTGCTTGGAAACTTTCATCCCTAATTTTAAGTCTCTGATATATGTCGGCTGTGTGACTCTGGGTAAGTAATTTAATTTACCAATGCTCTAATCGACTCTGGTGTAGAGAAGGTGTATTGGTAGACAAAGTCTCTTACTGGCAACTCCCGACCCCAGTGAAATCATAGTTCCAGTCCCTACCCATAAACCTTTATTCACTATGTTTTAGGAAGAGTCATCATTCCCTTGAATCCTGTGACCTCATTCTGGGGAGCTTGTGGTTCATCATATTCTCCTCAGGTCCTATCACCATAAATATCTCCAAACTAGATAATAATTCTTGATAAAAAAAAATTTTTTTTGGCAACACTTACCTTCTGCCTTAGTATCAGTTTTAAGAAAGAAGAACAACAAAGTCTAAGCAGTGGGGATTAAGTGGCTTGCCCAGGGTCACAGAGCTAGGAAATGTCTGAGGTCACATTGGAACTGAGGTTCTCCTAACTCCAGGCCTAGCACTGTGCTACCCAGCTGCCCCTAGAACTAAACAATGGTTCTTGTCCCAAGATAATGTAAGATACTCCTAATTTTTTAGTTATTCAGACCATATTTTACAAGTGGCTGATAACTTCCTACTAAGAAACTCTCCATTAATGTACACCTGCAACAGTTCTTTCATTTATACTCAGTGATTTGGGTCGGAGTGGAGAGGGAAGAGAGGAAGTGAGAGGTTAAATTACATCCCCAGCAGAACACAACCAGAATGGCATCAAAGGCAGGACTTGGATCTTTCTGAATCAGAGCTATGCCACCCAGCTGCCCACCTACAAATCAATAGATATGTTCATCTGTAAGACTCTCAGTTCTTCCTGGGATGCATTTTAACTGGGATTTATGCCCAGAAATTAATTCAGCACTCACAGATTGAGCTCCAAGGCACTGTATTGGAGGAGGGAAGATACAAAGATAAAGAGGAAGCATCCTACCCACTCTAGAAGTTTCCACCTTATGCAGGGGAGATGAGAGACTGACACACAAAGATATGTGCTGATTGATTGATGCCAGGAGGCAGTGAGGAGGACAAAATGCTAAGTGAAATCTGTTTCTAAATCTCTGTCACTTTCTGAACTGGTACCTAGAGCTGCTTTCTAGACCACTCCTTTGCCTAATTTCTTTTAAGGTAAAGTTGAAGGATTTTGTTTCTGATAAAATAACGTATTAAAATTTTTTAAAATAATTTGTTTCTGATAAAGTAACATTTCTCTTTGCCTATCCCAAGTACTGGTTTATGTCATCTGTTCTCAGTTAAGCACCACCACCCCTAACTCCTCACCATGCTAGAATCACACTCCATAAAAAGACAGAATCCCCAACACTGCTCAGGGTAATTCCTTCCTTTAGCAAAAAAAAAAAAAGCTATCTATATGTCCCCTCTTCCTCTTCCCCCGCCCCCTGCAGGCAGTCATTGCCATGGACCAATCTAAAAATGTTCCCCACTTTCCAAAGATGTCAGTCAGTCTTTTCATTCAGAAGGAGACATCCCCAGATACTGAGGATTGTGTTGACATCATAGCATCATATATTTAGAGATGAAAGGGGACATCTAATCCAGGATTTCTCAGTCTGAGGCCATGGTTAGATTTCAGGAAGCCCATGAGCTTGGATGGGAGAAATCACTTTTCTATTTTCACCAATCTCTAATTGAAATTCAGCATTTCCTTCAATATTTCTTATGAATATAGACAATAAAGTGTTATTCTGGAAATATGTCCATGGGCTGCAAAAGGAAATTTTTTATGTGTCTAATCTCCTCATTTTAGAGATGAGAAAACTGAGTCCAGAGAGAACCGAAAAGTTATATACCAGAGAGAAAATGACATCTACAGAATTGGAATTGGTCTTCTAATTCCAAATCCATACTCTTTCCTAACATATTCTCTCTCTCTCTCTCTCTCTCTCTCTCTCTCTCTCTCTCTCTCTCTCTCTCTCTCTCTCTCTCTCTCTCTCTCTCTCTCTCTCTCCCTCCCTCCCTCCCTCCCTCCCTCCAAAGACAACTTCCAAGCAGATTCCCCAACATGGCTCAGGGTAATCCCCTCCTATACTAAAAGAAGAGCTACCTGTTGTGCTTTTTAAAAACCTTCACTTTCCATCTTAGAATCAATACTATATATTGGTTCCAAGGAAGAAGAGTGGTAAGGGTTAGGCAATGGGAGGCAAGTGACTTGCCTAGGATCACACAGTTGGGCAGTGTCTGAGGCCATATTTGAACCCAGGGCCTCTTGTCTCCAGCCTGGCTCTCTATTCACTGGGCTCCCTAGCCACCTATACCTTTTTTGTATCACCATGTTTCCCCACTTTCCCATTTCTGCCCACCAATCCTTGGGACTATCCATGTCCAAGGCTCTGCACCAGAGTTGAGTATAGTCAACATGCTATTGCCTGATTTCTTGTTGTATATGTGTCTTTGCCTCTGTGGTATATATATGCAACTCTACATATTTGTGTCCATTTATCTATTGATGTCTATAAATCATCATACATACTGGACAGACCCTAAAAATAACCTCTTCAGAGTTATCCATTAACCACAACCTACTTTCCAGTATTATCAATTCACTCTAAGCATTTCTCATCAATCCTTCAAAGTATACAGTTTACAAATGATCTGGAAATCTCTGCCCCTTGAACAAGTCCTGCACATTTTCTGTCTCCAAGCCTTGACTCATACTGTCAATTATTCCTAAAATATCCCCTCTCCCCCCTCCTTTGCCTTTTTAAACTCCTACCTATTCCTTATTTTGTTTTAATCTCATTTTCTTTGATATTTTTTGTTTTTACATTCATTTGAATTTCCAAATAGAGACTTCCCTATCTTCCCTACCCATAGAACCATCCATCTATCCCAGATAACAAAGATCAGTAAGAAAAAGAAAGAGAAAAAAGGAAGTTCATTAAAACCAATCAACTATGCCCAACATTAAAGGCCATATTCCATGTCCATAGTTTCTGCAAAAGAGGGAAGAAAAAATATTTTTTTCATCTTCTCTGGAGCCAAGCTTGCCTGCTCATCCCTTAAAATGCCAGTTCTTCTCTCCATTAAGCCTTCCCTGATGCCTTTGCTCAGAAATGACCATTCTCCCTTGGACCTCCCATTGCACTTTGTTTTGAACCTCTGGTGCATTCATTATATATTATTGTATAGTATAGGTATTTGCGTTTTTTCTTTTTGTCTCAAAATGTTAGACTGAGTTTCACAAGAGCTGAGATCCTTGTTTTGGCTAAATCGTGCATTCCCCCAACCCGTGCCTAAAACCATTCTCTGCACACAACAGGAGCTTAATACTTATCTATTCAATCAAATTAACTTCTTATGATCTGTGGTCAGGACCCCCCCCCCCTCCACCCTGACGCACACACAAATACACCTTTATTACCTAGACCAATCCAGGGGCTTCGGAAATCTTCCCATACACCCCGCTTACCCAAGAAAACCCCCTTTCAGAAATAGTTCCTTCTTATTAAAGGGGAGTCCAGCCCTTCCAGACCCCTCTTCATTGGTGCCAAATTTTAAGCAAGGAGCCAGATGCTGCTGGTCTCAGTGTGTGTGTGTGTGGGCTGCTGGGGAAGATTCCTCTCTCCCCTCGTCCCACCCCCACCTTCTACTCTACCCCACGTCTACTGTGGACAGGGCATAGCCTTCTCCTTACCTACCCATGGGCTTCCAAGCTGGCAGTTGCAGTGGCAGTGGGGGGATGAACAGTGCCAGGGGGGTATCCTGGCTTTATATGTGGAGGTGACAGACAGAAGGGGGAGGTGGGATATGCAGGTGTGCTGCCAAGTCCCCACGGCCTCGGAAGCTTTTAGGATAATCCAGGAAACAGTGGCCCCCTGGTTCCCCTGGAGGAGTGGTGGGGGTGAGATCAGAGTTTCCAAGGTCTGGCAGGAAAGGAGGATTTCAGCTGGAAGAAACAGCTGGTGGGGGTTAGGGGGTGGGGGGATGGACTTCCTCCAAAGGAGATGGAGATGTGTGTGTGTGTGTGTATGGGGGGGGGGAGCTGAGGCTGGGGGGCAGGCAATAAGGAAAGGGATAATAAGTGGCTTTGAGGGGGTTAGTGGGATGGAAAGTGGGTGCTACTGTGCATTAATTGCCTGTTGGAAGAAAGAGCTTAGCTGGGTTGGAAGTCCTTGGTTCTCCAGATCCTATTCTTTCTGCTTTGGGCACTTTTATTCAGAATAGAAGGAAAGGGGTGTGGGGGTGGGTAGGGAATCATTTAAGGAACTGAAATTGAATATAGTGGACAATAGAGTCCCATTCCCCTCCCTCGCCCCAGGACTCTTGCCAGTCTTTGTGATGGAAAATTGGCTTTCTCTTAGGGAGAGGGATGTCCCCAAATTCAGTTGGGAACTTTATCCTTTTTTTCTTCTTTTCCCAGAGTTTCTTTCTTATAGCCTAGAGATTCCCAACTTTCAAGGCTCATATCCCTAGGGAATTATGGGAGTTATTATAAGAAGTCCTTGAATCTAAAAGGGAAGTCAAACACTTTCATTTTGTCATGAAGTACTTTCTCCATCTTTAACCTCTTTGTCTTTGGATTTTTAGTTCCCCATATCTATAACCCTTTCTCACCTCTGTCTTGTAAAATTCCTACGGGGCACATGTCACCTTCCACAACAGGGCTTTCTTGATCACCTACCTACTCACATCAACAGTCGTTATCACTCTTTCCCCCCTGAAAGCCCTTTCCAAAAGTCTTGGGGCAGTTTTAAGCTTTAAGAATTTACAACTGGGAGTGGGGGTGGGGGGTGGTAGCTGGATAGCTAGATAGCTCAGTGGATTGAGAGCCAAACCTAGAAACAAGAGGTTCCAGGGTTCAAATGTGGCCTCAGGCACTTCCTAGCTGTGTGACCCTGGGCAAGTCACTTAACCCCCATTGCCTAGCTCTTACTGCTCTTCTGCCTTGGAACCAATACACAGATTCAGAGGAGAATAGTAAGGGTATTAAAACAAAGCAGAAGAATTTACAACCACACTGACTTTGGGACATCTTATACTTCATATTTGTAGAGAGGAAGCATGGTCCTTAATAATGGATAGAGAGCCAGACAGGAAGTTCTGGGTTCAAGTCCTGCCTCTAACACATATGATCCTGGGCAAGTCACTTAACCTCTATTTGCCTCAGTTTTCTCTAATTTAAAATAGGGATTATAATACCACCTATCATTCAAGATTGTTGTAATAATGAATGCGATAATTTTTTTTTTAACATTTAGTGCAGTTCCTGGTAAATAGTAGGCCCTTAATAAATGCTTGTTCCCTATTTATCCCTATATTTTATATTCACCTACTTTTACATGTTGATTCCTCCTAGTAGAATAAAAGCCTCTTGAGGGGAGCTGATTCATCTTAATCTCAGTAACTTTAGACTAGACTGAAGACAAAATGGATTACTGGTTTTAGAATGGGGCAGATAGGGCACTGCAGGCCAGAGATTCAAACCCTACATGGGGTACTTCGTTCTATGACCTTGGGCAAATTAACTTCCTTCTCTGGAGAAAGTTCCTTCATCTCTAAAATTAAGTAGCTAGATTCTCTTTGCCTTCTATGGTCCCATAAACCTCTAAATCCATGAATTCATAATACATAGACACTTAATAAATGTGTTGAATTCTGTATGTTGGGATTTTTTACACCCTTACCTTGCATCTTGGAATCAACATTGATTCCAAGGCAGAAGAGTGGTAAGGGTTAGGCAATGGGAGGCTTGCCCAGGGTCACACAGCTGGGAAGTGTCTGAGGCCAGAATTGAACCCAGAACCTCCCATCTCTAGGTCTGACTCTCAATCCACTGAGCGACCCAGCTTCCCCACCCCATGTTGAATTCTTGGTCAAAGGACATCAGTACGAACAGCTGAATCTGTTTCTTCACAATTAAAACAGTGGACTGAGCTAGAGTAAATAGCAGAGTTCTTCAGTCGGATCTTTGTGACCACATTTGGGGTTTTCTTGGCAGAGATTCTGGAGTGGTTTAGCCATTTCCTTCTCTAGCTCATTTTACAGATGAGGAAACTAAGGCAAACTGGGTTAAGTGACTTATCCAGGGTCACACAGCTAGGAAGTGTCTGAGGCCTGATTTGAACTCAGGAAGAGGAGTCTTTCTGATTCCAGGCCCTTCCCTCTATCCAAGGCACCACCCAGTTGCCCTAGATAGCACATATCAGAAGAGACAAAGTAAAAGCATATCAGAGACCTGAAGCAGAGCTAGCCTGTGAGGGGACACAGTTTCAGAGCACCTCTCTAGCTCTCACCGTCACTGGGGTCCTCTCCTTGATGTGCATCCCACCCTAGGGTCAAGCCATCCCAGAAGGCTCTGGAGACTATCATTCACCCTAGAGGGAAGCCATGGGTCTTATTTACAATAAGGGAAAATAAGGGAATCTCAATGCAACCCTGCTGATGTCCCAAGTACTGGCTAGGATGAGTCTATGTCTGAGCCCTGTCCCCCAGGGAAATTAATAGGGTGCTGAGGCTGGAGCCCAGCCAGCTACTTTCACAGACAGAGTCCACTTTGTGGGGCAACAATAAGGCAGTATAAATAAGAGGAGGCTGGAGAGATGGACAAATAGAAGAGATTTTTTTTCCCCATAAAATATTATCCACAAGAGCTCTTTTTTTTTCTTCAGCAAATCACCAGTTTGGGTACTTAGGGTAGACAGAGGAAGGAGAGATGCCATTTGAGGCCCTCGGGCCATACCTGAGGCAGAGGGGAGAAAATAGATTGGCACAACAACCAAAGCATCCTCTTTTGCCTAGCTTTTGGGATGTTTCTTAATATTGGGAATTTGGACTGGATTCTAATAAATTTGGAGCTATGATGGGAAGGTTTCCCTCCTCCCTGTGTTGATGGGGCCCCCCCAGTCTTGGTCTACTCCCTGATGACCACCAGGAAGTGCTCCCCTTTGCAAAGGACCTTTCCCAAGGTCTGTTCCCTCAATGACACAGGCTCATATGTCTCCCTCCTTTAGAGGTCTCCAACAGAATGAGCCAGGGAAGCTTCATCCATTTCTTCTTCCTCAACACTCCTCCCAACAACCTCTGTCCTGGGGATTCCCCTTCCCTTGATTAATGTTTCTCTAATTAGCCTGAAAAGGCCCCAACAAGTCCCTCCTCTCCCCATTTCAGAGATGGGAACATTAAGGCCTCTGAGAGGGCAAACAGTTCTATTCTACTGAGAGCCACCCAGAGAGTAGAAGGTGGTAGGAGGGGGAAGCAGGGACTATGGGTCCAGTAGTACAAGGTGAATTTCAAACTCCCTTTTTTATTCTCCATGATGCCCCCCTACCTCTTGCCAAGGTAGGAGGAGGAAGCGAGCAGAGCTGCCAGTGCCTCTTCCCTGGGGAACCCTGGCATCCAGAGTAGAGGCAGGCTCTGGCAAGGGGGCTTCCCCATCCCTCCCCCAATCTGAAAGTCAGAAAACCCAACAGAGAGGGGGGAAAATTCCGGGGGGAGACCACACAGGTGGAGTAAATAATGTTAATACAGAAGCATTATCACCAGGGCATTTCCTCATGGATAAATGTCTCAAATACCAAAGGATGCCTTCAAATTACAGTTAATTACAGAGTTGATTTGCATAAATTATAAGGTGAGAGTACAAATTCTTTCAATGTGTTCCATATGTTTAGGTAGCAGGTCCAGTCCCAGAGTTGAGGGGAATCATGCTTAGGGGGCCAGTACTCTGGGCTCCTTTTAGAAAAGAGAGATGGAAAATATTCCCCAACCCTGACCTGTCCACCTATCACCTTTCTCACCTCTCCCTCTGCTAGGAAAGAGGCCTCTTTCTTGGACTTGGAATGGGAAAACAATGGACTTTTCTGCCCCATTTCCAATGGGCACCAATTTGACCCCATTCTTTAATGGGGTGCTGACCCTTCTTCCTCCTGCCCCTGTCTTGGGTTCCTATGTGATTTGAGAGAAAGAACAAGGCAAAGAGGGGGTTTGAGATGGCCACAGTAGACTAGGGTCAGTCAAACAGCCAGGAAGCATTTATTAAATGCCAGTATCTGGGGAGGGTCTGGGAAGCCAAGACCTCTGGCTCCCCATCTTCTCGAAACTCAAAGTCACTCTGGAGACTAGGGCAGATCAGAGTCATACTGGGGTGATGGATGAATCCAATCTCATCTGGTACCCTTGGTTCAACTTCTCCCTCTCCCCCCCCCCAACACCCCCACCCACCCCCATCCCCATCCACCTCCTTACTCCAGCTCCGTCTGTCAGAGGTGGCCCTGCCCTCCCAAGTTTGATGTTGCCGCTGCTGCCTGCCTACTCCTTCCAGGTGGCTCCTAAGGGGCTCAGACGCCCAGACTTATGTCTCCATCGCCTGGGCTGCTTTCCCTTTCCCTTCCTCTCCAATCCCCCATTTCCCTCCTCCCTTCTCCCTGGCTGCTAAGACTCCATTTCCTCCTCCAGCTCTCTAATTTGTTTCTCTCCCCCACCCTCAATCCCCCACTCCCACTGCTTTGCTTTGGAGGAGCTTGGTTCGCCTTTTCACTGCCCACCTCCAGCCCAGGGGCCATCTGCTAGCAGGTCCTCACTTTTCCTCAATTCTGCCCTTTCTTTCGAAGCTCCTCTCTCCTCCCAGCTCTAGCTCTGCTCTTTCTCCTTTCCCCTAGCCTCTCTTTCCTGATGGACTGGCCTCTTGCCAAACAGCCTTCCCTAACCTCAGCCCTACTCAACTCTCCCTTCATTTCGATGGGCTCTTGCTCCCAGGGCAGTAGTGACCAGGCATAAGCTGGAAGGGTACAGAGCTAGAGACCACATCTTCATATATTGCTGCCCCTGGAATTCTGTATATACCTAATGACACATAAATATGTATATATGTGTCTGGAGAGAGAGAGAGTGTGTGTGTAAGAGGAGAGAGAGAGAGAGAGAGAGAGAGAGAGAGAGAGAGAGAGAGAGAGAGAGAGAGAGAGAGAGAGAGAGAGGGAGTGTGAGAGGAGAGAGGAAGAGAGAGAGAATATGAGAGAGAGAGTGAGAGGAGAGAGAGAGAGAGGGAGGGAGGGAGTGTGAGAGGAGAGAGGAAGAGAGAGAATATGAGAGAGAGAGTGTGTGTGAGAATAGAGAGAAAGAAAGAGTGAGAGGAGAGAGAATGAGAGTGTGAGAGGAGAGAGGAAGAGAGAGAGAATATGAGAGAGAGAGAGAGAGAGGAGAGAGAGAGAGAGAGGGAGTGTGAGAGTAGAGAGAAAGAAAGAGTGAGAGGAGAGAGAATGAGAGTGTGAAAGGATAGAGGAAGAGAGAGAGAGAGTATGAGAGAGAGTGTGTGTGTGAGAGGAGAGAGAAAGAGAGGAGGGAGGGGGGAAAGAGGGAGGGAAAAAGAGAAAGAGAGGAACAGAGAGAAGGATTCATGAACCTATGGGGTCATTCAATCTGGGAGGCCAGTAAGCCTGAAAACAGCTGAACGAGAGGAGGCCAACTTTAAATTCTAGATACAAACAACTGATTCCATTCTCCCAAACCTTTCATTAACTCTGGGACCAGGAAGGACTCAAGGTCAAGAAGGGAGGGCTTGAGCCATTGGATAGTGGCAGGCTGAAGTAGGTGTAGGAGCCAATGATCAGCAGATTTGCTTGGTTGGATCCCTGAGAGCAAGGGTAGAAGGTCTGGGTACTTAGAGAGGAAATGAATGAAATAGGAATAAACATCCGCCCCATTGGATTTGTAAGGCTTTGGCATGTCAGAAACAAACTCTCACTGGAAAACTGCAGCATCTTCCTAGATTTTTACTGGCCTGTATTTTAGTTCCTTTTTCAACTTATAGCCAAATTGATCTTCTGAATGTATGTCAGTCAATCTCCTTTCCCAAAACCTTCAGTGATTTCCTATCATCTATTGATTGATTAAAGTCCAAACTCTTAGCCAGACATTCAAGGCCTTCTACAAACTGGCCGGTGTCACCTATCTTAATTTTTAAAAATAATAATTTAAAATATTATAGAGGGCAGCTGGGTCACTCAGTGGATGAGAGCCAGGCCTAGAGAGAGAAGGTCCTGGGTTCAAATTTGGCCTCAGACTCTTCCCAGCTATGTGACCCTGGGCAAGTCACTTAACCCCCATTGCCTAGCCTTTACTGCTCTTCTGCCTTGGAACCAATACATGGTATTGATTCTAAGATAGAAGTAAGGGTTTTAAAAATAAATTAATTAAAGTATTATAAACCTAGTAACCATCAACAAATGCTGAAATGCACAAATGAGAAATTTTAAAAGACTATACATGAATCTGTAAACTTCTTTCATCTTTCCATTGGGGGAAAAAAAAAGCCCTGTATATATATTTTTTCCTGTACTATCTTTAACAAAATAGTAACAAAATTTTCCTGTTTGTCTATGTCCCCTCTTAACAGGTATTGAAGTAGATGAGAGAGAAGCTTAGAGTCAGGAAGTCTCACGATCAAATCCAGGCTCAAATACTTACTAGCTTTGTGGTCTTGGGAAAATCACTCAACCTCATTTACTCAACTATATAAGAGGGCAGTTTTGTGGCACAGTGGATAGAGTGACAAGCCTAAAGTCAAAAAGACTCATCTTCCTGAATTCCATTCTGGCCTTAGACACATCCTAGCCCTGTGACCCTGGGCAAGTCACTTAACCCTGTTTGCTTCAGTTTCCTCATCTGTCAAATAAACTAGAGAAGGAAATGGCAAACCACTCCAGTATCTTTGCCAAGAAAGCCCCGAAGGGGGTCATGAAGCCTCTGACATGGCTGAAAAACTGAACAGAAACAACAAAAATGGAGCTAATAATAGTACTTTCCACATAATGTCATGTGAAGATTAGATGAGAAAAGATACTATTCATATAGTGCTTAGCAGGGTGCCTGGCACACAGTAGGTGCTATATAAATGTTTATTCCTCTCTCCTTTCCCCTTTTAAAAAAATTAACTTTTACTTTCTTTCCTAAAATTAATATTGAGTACCAATTCCAAGGCAGAAGAGTGATAAGGATCAGGCAATTGGGGTTAAGTGACTTTACCAGAGTCACACAGCTAGGAAGTATCTGTAGCTAAATTTGAACTCAGGTCCTCCTACCTCTAGGCCTGGTTCTCTATCCACTGAAGTACATGCCTTCCCACTTTTCCCCTTATTCTGGTTTTTCTTGCTTTGAATTGCTATCATTTACAAGTTATAGGAAATAAATAAATATATGTTGAGGACCTACTATGTGCCAGGTATTTAACCATATTATCTCATTTGACCCCAAAAAACCCTGGAGGTAGGTGCTAATTATCCTTATTTTACAGTTAGGAAAGCTGAGTTTAAGCGATATGCCCAAGATCATACAATTTGTAAGTGTTTGAGGCTGGATTTGAACTCAGGTTTTCCTGCCTCCAAGGCCAAGTGCTCTCTCCACTGAGCTGCCTAACTGCTTCTAGTTATGGTAAGTCTGTCTTCTGTTATTGTAATTCTACTTTATCTTTCCATTTTTCTTTGTATTCTTCACTTTTTTTTTAAACGACAACAGAATATTGTGAGGCAGGTTTTAATGGCAGGGTTAACATCAGAGATTTCCCCCTTTTTTCTGTAAGGATCCCTTTGGCAGATTGATGAAGCCTGTGTCCCCTTCCTCAGTCCGAAATAAAACTCAAATGATTACAATGGGACCCAAGTGTAATGAAATTCAGTTGTTAAAATCTTGAAAAAACCCAAACACACAAATTTGTGGGCTCCCAGGGAAGACTCTACCATCTGGATAGATTTGAATTTGCATCTTATCTCTGCTATTTCCTTGGGTAACTCTGGACCATTTACTTAACCTCTATATTCTTCAACAACTTCATCTGCAAAATGGAGACAATACTGGCTGCTGAGCCTCCTGTCAGGATTATTGCAATTAACTACACCTAGCTGGGCAGGATGGTAAGGTGGCCCAGTGGATGGGGTGCCAGGCTCCAGAAGACTCCTCTTTGTGAATTCAAATCTGACCTCAGACACGTTTTAGCTGTGTGACTCTGGGAAAGTCACTCAACCTTGTTTGCCTCAGTTTCCTCATCTGTAAAATAAGATGGAAAAGGAAATAGCCAACCACTTCAATATCCCTCAAGAAAATCATGAAGAGTCAGGCGTGACTGAATAACAACAGCAAGTTGGGAGCAGCTAGGTGGGTGGCTCAGTGGATAGGGTTTTGATATTTCCTTGTCTAACTCTGGTTAATTTATTTAACCTCTCTTCTTCAACTACTTCATCTGAAAAATGGAGACAATAATGCTTACTTGTACCGCCTGTCAGATGCTTACCAGCTGTGTGACTCTGGGAAAGTCACTTAACTTCTATTTTCCTCAGCTTCTTCATCCATAGAATGGGGACCATAATAGCACCAACCTCCCTGGGCTGTGGTGAGGACCAAAAGGATAATAATTGCGAAGTGCCTCCGTGTAGTAAGTGCTCTATGAATGTTGGCGAGGGATCATTTCAGCTGTGTTTGACTCTTCATGACCCCATTTGAGCACTTTGCCATTTCCTTCTCCAGCTCATTTTAGAAGTGAGGCAAAGTCTTCCTGACTCCAGGTCTGACACTCTATACAAAGGGCCATATAGCTGCTCCATAGAAATGAAATAGAATATCATATTAAGATAATATAACATAGCATAACCTAATACAATATAATATAATTAATATAACAACATAATTTGATGCAATCTGATGCCATATAATAGATTATATTTTTACAGTAATATATAATATATAAT